>NC_088413.1:72885860-73185860 GCF_034236695.1 Oncorhynchus nerka
ATACCATACCGTTCTCTCTCTCTCTGCATTTACCATATCCATACCTTTCTTCTCTCTCTCTGCATTTACCATATCCATACCGTTCTCTCTCTCTCTCTGCATTACCATATCCATACCATTCTCTCTCTCTGCATTTACCATATCCATACCATTCTCTCTCTCTCTGCATTTACCATATCCATACCATTCTCTCTCTCTCCTCTTTCTCTCTCTCTGCATTTACCATATCCATACTGTTCTCTCTCTGCATTTGATATATCCATACATTGCTCTCTCTCTCTGCATTTACCATATCCATACCATTCTCTCTCTCTCCCTCTTTCTCTCTCTCTGCATTTTACCATATCCATACTGTTCTCTCTCTCTCTGCATTTACCATATATCCATTCTCTCTCTCTCTCTGCATTTACCATTCCATCTCTCTCTCTCTGCATTTACCATATCCATACCATCATTTTACCATATCCATACCATTCTCTCTCTCTCTGCATTTACCATATCCATACCATTCTCTCTCTCTCTGCATTTACTATATCCATACCATTCTCTCTCTCTCTGCATTTACCATATCCATACCATTCTCTCCCTCTCTCTGCATTACCATATCCATACCGTTCTCTCTCTCTGCATTTACCATAACCATACCATTCTCTCTCTCTCTCTGCATTTACCATATCCATAACGTTCTCTCTCTCTCTGCATTTACCATATCCATACCATTCTCTCTCTCTCTGCATTTTACCATATCCATAACCGTTCTCTCTCTCTCTGCATTTACCATATCCATACCGTTCTCTCTCTCTCTCTCTCTGCATTTACCATATCCATAACGTTCTCTCTCTCTCTGCATTTACCATATCCATACCATTCTCTCTTCTCTGCATTTACTAACCATACCGTTCTCTGCATTTACCATATCCATACCGTTCTCTCTCTCTGCATTTACCATATCCATACCATTTCTCTCTCTGCATTTACCATATCCATACCATTCTCTCTCTCTCTCTGCATTACCATATCCATACCATTCTCTCTCTCTCCCTCTCTGCATTTACCATATCCATACCATTCCTCTCTCTCTCTCTGCATTTACCATATCCATGCCATTCTCTCTCTCTGCATTTACCATATCATACCATTCTCTCTCTCTCTCTGCATTTACTATATCCATACTTTCATTCTCTCTCTGTCTCTGCATTTACCATATCCATACCATTCTCTCTCTGCATTTACATATCCATACCATTCTCTCTCTGCATTTACCATATCCATACCATTCTCTCTCTCTCTACATTTACCATATCCATACCATTCTCTCTCTCTCTACATTTACCATATCCATACCATTCTCTCTCTCTCTACATTTACCATATCCATACCATTCTCTCTCTCTCTGCATTTACCATATCCATACCATTCTCTCTCTCTCTCTGCATTTACCATATCCATACCATTCTCTCTTCTCTCTACATTTACCATAACCATACCATTCTCTTTCTCTCTCTACATTTACCATATCCATAATATTCTCTCTCTCTCTGCATTTACCATAACCATACCTCTCTGCATTTACCAAAATCATACTCATCTCTCTCTCTCTCTCTCTGCATTTACCATATCCATACCATTCTCTCTCTGCATTTACTCTCTCTCTCTGCATTTACCATATCCATACCCGTTCTGTCTCTCTCTCTCTCTGCATTTACCATATCCATACCGTTCTTCTCTCTGCATTCTCCATACAGTTCTCTCTCTCTTCTGCATTTTACCATAACCATGCACCGTTCTCTCTCTCTCTGCATTTACCATAACCATACAGCTCTCTCTGCATTTACCATAACCATTTACCCATACTCTCTCTCTCTGCATTTACCATAACCATACCATTCTCTCTCTGCATTTACCATATCCATACCATTCTCTCTCTCTCTGCATTTACCATATCCATACCATTCTCTCTCTCTCTGCATTACCATATCCATACCATTCTCTCTCTCTCTCTGCATTTACCATATCCATACCATTCTCTCTCTCTCTACATTTACCATATCCATGTTCTCTCTCTCTCTGCATTTTACCATAACCATACCATTCTTTCTCTCTCTTTGCATTTACCATATCCATACCGTTCTCTCTCTCTGCATTTTACCATATCCATCTCTCTCTCTCTGCATTTTACCATATCCATACCATTCTCTCTCTCTTTCTGCATTTACTCCATACCATTCTCTCTCTCTCTGCATTTACCATATCCATCTCTCTGCTGCATTTACCATATCCATAACATTCTCTCTCTCTCTTTCTGCATTTACCCATACCATTCTCTCTCTCTACATTTACCATCTCTTCTTTCTCTTCACATTACCATATCCATAACATTCTCTCTCTCTCTCTGCATTTACCATATCCATACCATTCTCTCTCTCTCTGCATTTACCATAACCATACCATTCTCTCTCTCTCTCTGCATTTACCATATCCATACCATTCTCTCTTCTCTGCATTTACCATATCCATACTCTCTCTCTCTCCTGCATTTACCATATCCATAGTTCTGTCTCTCTCTCTCTCTGCATTTACCATATCCATACCGTTCTCTCTCTCTCTCTGCATTTACTATAACCATACTCTCTCTCTCTGCATTTACCATACCGTTCTCTCTCTCTCTGCATTTACCCACCGTTCTCTCTCTCTCTCCATACTAAATTTACCATATCCATACCGTTCTCTCTCTCTGCATTTACCATATCCATACAGTTCTCTCTCTCTGCATTTACCATAACCATACCATTCTCTCTCTCTCTGCATTTACCATAACCATACAGTTCTCTCTCTCTTCTGCATTTACCATAACTACCGTTCTCTCTCTCTCTGCATTTACCATAACCATACTCCTTCTCTCTCTCTGCATTTACCCAATCTCTCTCTCTCTGCATTTACCATAACCATACCATCTCTCTCTCTGCATTTATATCCATACCGTTCTCTCTCTCTGCATTTACCATATCCATACCATTCTCTCTCTCTCTCATTTACCATCTACCATTCTCTCTCTCTCTGCATTTACCATATCATATCTCTCTCTCCCTCTTTCTGCATTTACCATCTCTCCCTCTCTCTGCATTTACCATATCCATACCATTCTCTCTCTCTCCCTCTCTCTTCTGCATTTACCATATCCATACCATTCTCTCTCTCTCTGCATTTACCATATCCATACCATTCTCTCTCTCTTGCATTTACATATCCATACCATTCTCTCTCTCTCTCTCTGCATTTACCATATCCATATTCTCTCTCTCTCTCTGCATTTACTATCCATACTTCTCTCTCTGCATTTACCATATCCATACCATTCTCTCTCTCTCTCTGCATTTACCATAACCATACCATTCTCTCTCTCTCTGCATTTACCATATCCATACCGTTCTCTCTGCATTTACCATATCCATACCATTCTCTCTCTGCATTTACCATATCCATACTGATTTACCCATACCATTCTCTCTCTCTCTGCATTTACCATATCCATACTCTCTCTCTCTCTCTGCATTTACCATATCTCTTTCTCTCTCTCTGCATTTACCATATCCATACCATTCTCTCTCTCTCTGCATTTACCATATCCATACCATTCTCTCTCTCTCTGCATTTACCATATCCATACCATTCTCTCTCTCTCTGCATTTACCATAACCATACCATTCATCCACATTTACCATATCCATTCTCTCTCTCTCTCTCTACATTTACCATATCCATCCATCTCTCTCTCTCTTTCCATATCCATACCATTCTCTCTCTCTCTCTGCATTTACCATATCCATATTCTCTCTCTCTCTGCATTTACCATATCCATACCGTTCTCTCTCTCTCTCTGCATTTACCATATCCATACCATTCTCTCTCTCCCTCTCTGCATTTACCATATCCATACCATTCTCTCTCTCTCTCTACATTTACCATAACCATACCATTCTTTCTCTCTCTACATTTACCATATCCATAACATTCTCTCTCTCTCTCTGCATTTTACTCTCTTCTCTCTCTCTGCATTTACCCATACCATTCTCTCTCTCTCTCTCTCTCTGCATTTACCATATCCATAACTCTCTCTCTCTCTGCATTTACCATATCCATACCATTCTCTCTCTCTCTCTGCATTTACCATATCCATACCGTTCTCTCTCTCTCTCTGCATTTACCATATCCATACCGTTCTCTCTCTCTCTCTGCATTTACCATATCCATACCGTTCTCTCTCTCTCTCTGCATTTACCATATCCATACCGTTCTCTCTCTCTCTGCATTTACCATATCCATACCATTCTCTCTCTCTCTCTCTCTCTCTCTGCATTTACCATATCCATACCATTCTCTCTCTCTCTGCATTTACCATATCCATACCGTTCTCTCTCTCTCTCTGCATTTACCATATACCATTCTCTCTCTCTCTACATTTACCGTGTCCATACTCTCTCTCTCTCTGCATTTACCATATCCATACCATTCTCTCTCTCCCTCTCTCTCTCTCTGCATTTACCATATCCATACCATTCTCTCTCTCTCTACATTTACCATATCCATACCATTCTCTCTCTCTCTACATTTACCATGTCCATACCATTCTCTCTCTCTCTGCATTTTACCCATACCATCTCTCTCTCTCTCTCTTTACCATCTTTCTCTCTCTCTGCATTTACCATATCCATACCATTCTCTCTCTCTCTGCATTTACTCTATCCATACCATTCTCTCTCTCTGCATTTACCATATCCATACCATTCTCTCTCTCTCTCTTTCTTCATATCCATACCATTCTCTCTCTCTCTGCATTTACTATAACATATTCTCTCTCTCTTGCATTTACCATATCCATACCATTCTCTCTCTCTCTGCATTTACCATATCCATACCATTCTCTCTCTCTCTCTGCATTTACCATACCCCATACCATTCTCTCTCTCTCTCTGCATTTACCATATCCATACTTTCTCTCTCTCTCTGCATTTACCATATCCATACCATTCTCTCTCTCTTTGCATTTACCATATCCATACTCTCTCTCTCTCTGCATTTTACCATATCCATACCATTCTCTCTCTCTCCTCTCTCTCTCCCTCTTTCTCTCTGCATATGCATACCATACCCATCTCTCTCTCTCTCTGCATTTACCATATCCATACCATTCTCTCTCTCTCTCTGCATTTACCATATCCATACCATTCTCTCTCTCTTTGCATTTACCATAACCATACCATTCTCTCTCTCTCTCCATATCCATCTCTCGCTCTCTCTCTCTCTCATTTACCATATCCATACCGTTCTCTCTCTCTCTCTCTGCATTTTACCATATCCATATTCTCTCTCTCTCTGCATTTACCATAACCATTCTCTCTCTCTTTGCATTTACCATATCCATACCGTTCTCTCTCTCTCTCTGCATTTACCATATCCATACCATTCTCTCTCTCTCCCTCTCTCTCTCCCTCTTTCTCTCTCTCTGCATTTACCATACCCATACCATTCTCTCTCTCTCTCTCTGCATTTACCATATCCATACCGTTCTCTCTCTCTCTCTGCATTTACCATATCCATACCATTCTCTCTCTCTCTCATTTACATTTACATATCCATACCGTTCTCTCTCTCTCTCTGCATTTACCATATCCATACCATTCTCTCTTTTCTCTCTGCATTTACCATATCCATACATTTACCATATCATCTCTCTCTCTCTCTCTCTCTCTCTCATTTACCATATCCATACCATTCTCTCTCTCTCTCTGCATTTACCATACCGTTCTCTCTCTCTCTGCATCCATATCCATACCGTTCTCTCATTTACCATATCCATACTCTCTCTCTCTCTCCCTCTTTTCTCTCTCTCTCTGCATTTACCATAACCATTCTCTCTTCTCTCTCTCTCTGCATTTACCATATCCATACCTCTCTGCATTTGCTCTCTCTCTCTCTCTGCATTTACCATATCCATACCATTCTCTCTCTCTCTCTGCATTTACCATATCCATACCGTTCTCTCTCTCTCTATCCATACTGCATTTACCATATCCATACCATTCTCTCTCTCTCTATGCATTTACCATATCCACACCTTCTCTCTCTGCATTTATTTACCATATCCATACCATTTCTCTCTCTCTCTCTCTCTCTGCATTTACCATATCCATACCATTCTCTCTCTCTCTTGCATTTACCATATCCATACCGTTCTCTCTCTCTGCATTTACCATAACCATACCATTCTCTCTCTCTCTCATTTACTATCCATACTTCTCTCTCTCTCTGCATTTACCATATCCATACCATTCTCCCTCTTTCTCTCTCTCTGCATTTACCATATCCATACCGTTCTCTCTCTCTCTCTGCATTTACCATAACCATGCCGTTCTCTCTCTCTGCATTTACCATATCCATACCATTCTCTCTCTCTCTCTGCATTTACCATATCCATACCATTCTCTCTCTCTCTCTTTCTCTCTCTCTGCATTTACCATATCCATACCATTCTCTCTCTCTCTCTCTTTCTACCATATTCTCTCTCTCTGCCATACCTTCTCTCTCTCTGCATTTACCATAACCATACCATTCTCTCTCTCTCATTTACCATATCCATACCATTCTCTTTCTCTCTCTCTCTCTGCATTTACCATATCCATACCATTCTCTCTCTCTGCTCTTCTGCATTTACCATATCCATACCATTCTCTCTCTCTCTCTTACCATCTCCCTCTTCTCTCTCTGCATTTACCATATCCATACTCTTCTCTCTCTCTCTCTGCATTTACCATATCCATACCATTCTCTCTCTCTCTTTACTCCATCTGCATTTACCATATCCATACCATTCTCTCTCTCTCTGCATTTACCATACTCCATTTACCATACCATTCTCTCTCTCTCTCTCTGCATTTACCATATCCATACCATTCTCTCTCTCTACATCCATATCCTCTCTCTCTCTCTCTCTCTGCATTTACCATATCCATACCATTCTCCCTCTCTGCTCCATTCTCTCTCTCTCTCTGCATTTACCATATCCATACCATTCTCTCTCTCTCTCTCTGCATTTACCATATTCTCTCTCCTCTCTCTCTGCATACCATTCTCTCTCTCTCTCTGCATTTACCATATCCATACCGTTCTCTCTCTCTCTCTGCATTTACCATATCCATACCATTTGCCACTCCATCCTCTCTCTCTGCATTTACCATATCCACCATATCCACCGTTCTCTCTCTCTCTGCATTTACCATATCCATACCATTCTCTCTCTCTCTCTATGCATTTACCATATCCATACCATTCTCTCTCTCTATGCATTTACCATAACCATACTCTCTCTCTCTTTTACCATATCCATTCCGTTCTCTCTCATTTACCATATCCATACCGTTCTCTCTCTCTCTGCATTTACCATATCCATACCATTCTCTCTCTCTCTCTACATTTACCATATCCATACCGTTTCTCTCTCTCTCTCTGCATTTACCATAACCATACCATTCTCTCTCTCTCTCTGCATTTACCATATCCATCTCTCTCTCTGCATTTACCATATCCATACCATTCTCTCTCTCTCTCTGCATTTACCATACCATAACCATCTTCTCTCTCTCTCTGCATTTACCATATCCATACCATTCTCTCTCTCTCTGCATTTACCATATCCATAGAAAATTCTCTCTCTCTCTCTGCATTTACCATATCCATACCATTCTCTACTCTCTCTCTTTGCATTTACCATATCCATACCGTTCTCTCTCTCTCTCATTTACATATCCATACCATATCTCTCTCCCTCTCTCTCTCCCTCTTTCTCTCTCTCTGCATTCTCCATACTCTCTCTCTCTCTCTCTGCATTTACCATACATCCATACCATTCTCTCTCTCTCTCTACATTTACCATATCCATACCGTTCTCTCTCTCTCTCTCTACATTTACCATATCCATACCATTCTCTCTCTCTCTCTCTCTCTGCTTTACCATAACCATCTCTCTCTCTCTCTGCATTTACCATATCCATACCATTCTCTCTCTCTCTCTCTGCATTTACCATATCCATACCATTCTCTCTCTCTCTGCATTTACCATCTTTACCATATCCATACCGTTTCTCTCTCTCTGCATTTAACCATATCCTCCATACCATTCTCTCTCTCTCTCTGCATTTACCATATCCATACCATTCTCTCTCTCTCTCTCTGCATTTACCATATCCATACCTTTCTCTCTCTCTCTGCATTTACTATACCATATTCCATTTACCATATCCATCCATTCTCTCTCTCTCTCTGCATTTACCATATCCATACCATTCTCTCTCTCTCTCCCTTACTCTCTCCCTCCATTTACCATACCATCATTACTTCTCTCTCTCTCTGCATTTACCATATCCATACCGTTCTCTCTCTCTCTCTCTGCATTTACCATAACCATACCATTCTCTCTCTCTTTGCATTTACCATATCCATACCGTTCTCTCTCTCTCTCTCTGCATTTACCATATCCATTTCTCTCTCTGCATTTACCATTCCATTCTCTCTCTCTCCTCTCTCTCTCATTTACCCATACCCATTTACCATTCTCTCTCTCTCCCTCTCTCTGCATTTACCATATCCATACCATTCTCTCTCTCTCTCCATTTACCATATCCATACCATTCTCTCTCTTCTGCATTTACCATATCCATACCATTCTCTCTCTCTCTCTGCATTTACCATATCCATACCGTTCTCTCTCTCTCTGCATTTACTCTCTCTCTCTCTCTGCATTTACCATATCCATACCATTCTCTCTCTCTCTCTACATTTACCATATCCATACCATCTCTCTCTCTCTCTCTCTCATTTACCATATCCATACCATTCTCTCTCTCTCTCTGCATTTACCATATCCATACCATTCTCCCTCTCTCTCCCTCTCTCTCTCTCTCTCTGCATTTACCATATCCATACCATTCTCTCTCTCTCTCTCTCTATCCATTTCTCCATATCCATACCTTTCTCTCTCTCTCTCTCTCTCTGCATTTACCATATCCATACCATTCTCTCTCTCTCTCTGCATTTACCATATCCATACCTCTTCTTCTCTCTCTCTCTCTGCATTTACCATATCCATACCATTCTCTCTCTCTCTGCATTTACCATATCCATACCATTCTCTCTCTCTCTACATTTACCATATCCATACCGTTCTCTCTCTCTCTCTCTGCATTTACCATATCCATACCATTCTCTCTCTCTCTGCATTTACCATATCCATACCATTCTCTCTCTCTCTCTGCATTTACCATATCCATACCATTCTCTCTCTCTCTGCATTTACCATATCCATACCGTTCTCTCTCTCTCTGCATTTACCATATCCATACCATTCTCTCTCTCTCTCTCTGCATTTACCATATCCATACCATTCTCTCTCTCTCTCTGCATTTACCATATCCATACCATTCTCTCTCTCTCTGCATTTACCATATCCATACCATTCTCTCTCTCTCTCTCTGCTTTACCATATCCATACCATTCTCTCCATCCGTCTCTCTCTCTCTCTGCATTTACCATTTCTCTCTCTCTGCATTTACCATATCCATACCATTCTCTCTCTCTCTCTGCATTTACCATATCCATACCATTCTCTCTCTCTCTCTCTCTCTCTGCATTTACCATATCCATACCATTCTCTCTCTCTGCATTTACCATAACCATACCATTCTCTCTCTCTCTCTCTCTCTCTCTGCATTTACCATAGCCATACCATTCTCTCTCCCTCTCTCTCTGCATTTACCATATCCATACCATTCTCTCTCTCTCTCTGCATTTACCCATACCATTCTCTCTCTGCTATCCATATCTCTCTCTCTCTCTGCATTTACCATATACCATTCCATTTACCATATCCATACCATTTCTCTCTCTCTCTTAGCATTTACCCATACCATTCCATACCATTCTCTCTCTCTCTGCATTTACCATACCCATACCATTCTCTCTCTCTCTCTCTCTCTCTGCATTTACCATATCCATACCATTCTCTCTCTCTCATTTACCATTTACCATATCCATCCTCTCTCTCTCTCTCTCTGCATTTACCATACCCATACCATTCTCTCTCTCTCTCTCTCATTTACCATATCCATACCATTCTCTCTCTCTCTCTGCATTTACCATATCCATACCATTCTCTCTCTCTCTCTGCATTTACCATATCCATACCATTCTCTCTCTCTCTCTGCATTTACCATAACCATACCATTTCTCTCTCTCATTTACCATATCCATACCATTCTCTCTCTCTCTCTCTGCATTTACCATATCCATACCATTCTCTCTCTCATCTCTCTCTCTCTGCATTTACCATATCCATACCATTCTCTCTCTCTGCATTTACCATATCCATACCATTCTCTCTCTCTCTGCATTTACCATATCCATACCATTTCTCTCTCTCTCTCTGCATTTACCATATCCATACCATTCTCTCTCTCTCCCTTTACTGCATTTACCATATCCATACTCTCTGTTCTATCCATCTTCTCTCTCTCTCTGCATTTACCATATCCATACCATTCTCTCTCTCTCTGCATTTACCATATCCATACCGTTCTCTCTCTCTCTGCATTTACCATATCCATACCATTCTCTCTCTCTCTCTCTGCATTTATTTACCATATCCATACTCTCTCTCTCTCTCTCTCTGCTTTACTGCATTTACCATAACCATACCATTCTCTCTCTCTCTCTGCATTTACCATATCCATACCGTTCTCTCTCTCTCTGCATTTACCATATCCATACCATTCTCTCTCTCTCATTTATCCATACCGTTCTCTCTCTCTCTCTGCATTTACCATATCCATACCATTCTCTCTCTCTCTTATCATTTACCATATCCATACCATTCTCTCCATACCCATCTCTCTCTCTCTCTGCATTTACCATATCCATACCATTCTCTCTCTCTCTCTCTGCATTTACCATATCCATACCATTCTCTCTCTCTCTCTGCATTTACCATATCTGCTTTACTTACCATATCCATACCATTCTCTCTCTCTGCATTTACCATATCCATACCATTCTCTCTCTCTCTCTCTCTCTCCATCCATTTCTCTCTCTCTCTGCATTTACCATATCCATACCATTCTCTCTCTCTCTGCATTTACCATATCCATACCGTTCTTCTCTCTCTCTCTGCATTTACCATATCCATACCATTCTCTCTCTCTCTCTCCCATACCATCTCTCTCTGCATTTACCATATCCATACCATTCTCTCTCTCTCTCTCTCTCTCTCTGCATTTACCATACCATATCATATCTCTCTCTGCATTTACCATAACCATACCGTTCTCTCTCTCTCTGCATTTACCATATCCATACCATACCATTCTCTCTCTCTCTGCATTTACCATATCCATACCATTCTCTCTCTCTCTGCATTTACCATATCCATACCGTTCTCTCTCTCTCTGCATTTACCATATCCATACCATTCTCTCTCTCTCTCTCTCTCTCTTTTACTCTCCATACCGTTCTGCATTTACCATATCCATACCATTCTCTCTCTCTCTCTCTGCATTTACCATATCCATCTTCTCTCTCTCTCTGCATTTACCATATCCATACTCTCTCTCTCTCTCTCCCCTACATTTTACTCTCTCTCTCTCTCTGCATTTACCATATCCATACCATTCTCTCCATTCTCTCTCTCTCTCTCTCTGCATTTACCATATCCATACCATTCTCTCTCTCTCTGCATTTACCATATCCATACCATTCTCTCTCTCTCTCTCTCTGCATTTACCATATCCATACCATTCTCTCTCTCTCTGCATTTACCATATCCATACCATTCTCTCTCTCTCTCTGCATTTACCATATCCATACCATTCTCTCTCTCTCTCTCTCTGCATTTACCATATCCATACCATTCTCTCTCTCTCTGCATTTACCATATCCATACCATTCTCTCTCTCTCTGCATTTACCATAACCATACCGCTTCTCTCTCTCTCTCTCTGCATTTACCATATCCATACCATTCTCTCTCTCTCTCTCTGCATTTACCATATCCATACCATTCTCTCTCTCTCTCTGCATTTACCATATCCATACCATTCTCTCTCTCTCTGCATTTACCATATCCATACCATTCTCTCTCTCTCTCTGCATTTACCATATCCATACCATTCTCTCTCTCTCTCTGCATTTACCATATCCATACCATTCTCTCTCTCTCTCTCTTTCTCTCTCTCTCTCTCTCTCTGCATTTACCATATCCATACCGTTCTCTCTCTCTCTGCATTTACCATAACCATACCGTTCTCTCTCTCTGCATTTACCATATCCATACCGTTCTCTCTCTCTCTCTGCATTTACCATATCCATACCATTCTCTCTCTCTCTCTCTACATTTTACCATATCCATACCATTCTCTTTACTCCATACCATCTCTCTGCATTTACCATATCCATACCGTTCTCTCTCTCTCTGCATTTACCATATCCATACCATTTCTCTTCTCTCTCTCTCTGCATTTACCATATCCATACCATTCTCTCTCTCTCTCTCTGCATTTACCATATCCATACCATTCTCTCTCTCTCCCTCTCTCCTCTTTCTCTCTCTCTGCATTACCATAACCATCTTTCTCTCTCTCTGCATTTACCATAACCATACCATTCTCTCTCTCTCTCTGCATTTACCATATTTACATACCATTCTCTCTCTCTCTCTGCATTTACCATAACCATACCATTCTCTCTCTCTCTCTGCATTTACCATATCCATACCATTCTCTCTCTCTCTCTGCATTTACCATATCCATACCATTCTCTCTCTCTCTCTCTGCATTTACCATATCCATACCATTCTCTCTCTCTCTCTCTACTTTACCATATCCATACCATTCTCTCTCTCTCTGCATTTACCATATCCATACCATTCTTCTCTCTCTCCCCATACCGTCTCTCTCTGCATTTACCATATCCATACCATTCTCTCTCTCTCTCTCTCTCTCTCTCTGCATTTACCATATCCATACCATTCTCTCTCTCTCTCTGCATTTACCATAACCATACCGTTCTCTCTCTCTCTGCATTTACCATATCCATACCATTCTCTCTCTCTCTGCATTTACCATATCCATACCGTTCTCTCTCTCTCTCTGCATTTACCATATCCATACCATTCTCTCTCTCTCTCTGCATTTACCATAACCATACCGTTCTCTCTCTCTCTGCATTTACCATATCCATACCATTCTCTCTCTCTCTCTCTGCATTTACCATATCCATACCATTCTCTCTCTCTCTCTGCATTTACCATATCCATACCATTCTCTCTCTCTCTCTCTATCCATATTTCTCTCTCTCTGCATTTACCATATCCATACCATTCTCTCTCTCTCTCTGCATTTACCATATCCATACCATTCTCTCTCTCTGCATTTACCATATCCATACCGTTCTCTCTCTCTCTCTGCATTTACCATATCCATACCATTCTCTCTCTCTCTCTGCATTTACCATAACCATCTCTTCTCTCTCTCTGCATTTACCATATCCATACCTCTTCTCTCTCTCTCTGCATTTACCATATCCATACCATCTCTCTCTCTCTGCATTTACCATAACCATACTTCTCTCTCTCTCTCTCTGCATTTACCATATCCATACCATTCTCTCTCTCTCTGCATTTACCATATCCATACCATTCTCTCTCTCTCTGCATTTACCATATCCATACCATTCTCTCTCTCTCTGCATTTACCATTTCCATATCCATCTCTCTCTCTCTCTCTCTGCATTTACCATATCCATACCATTCTCTCTCTCTCTCTCTGCATTTACCATATCCATACCATTCTCTCTCTCTCTCTGCATTTACCATATCCATACCATTCTCTCTCTCTCTTTACTCTGCATTTACCATATCCATATCCATACCTCTTCTCTCTCTCTCTCTGCATTTACCATATCCATACCGTTCTCTCTCTCTCTGCATTTACCATATCCATACCATTCTCTCTCTCTGCATTTACCATATCCATACCGTTCTCTCTCTCTCTGCATTTACCATATCCATACCATTCTCTTCTCTCTCTCTCTCTGCATTTACCATATCCATACCGTTCTCTCTCTCTGCATTTACTAACCATACTTTACTCTCTCTCTCTCTCTGCATTTACCATATCCATACCGTTCTCTCTCTCTCTCTCTGTCATTTACCATATCCATACCATTCTCTCTCTCTCTCTCTCTCTGCATTTACCATATCCATACCATTCTCTTCTCTCTCTCATTTTACCATATCCATACCATTCTCTCTCTCTCTCTCCCTCATTTACCATATCCATACCATTCTCTCTCTCTCTGCATCTCTCTCTCTGCATTTACCATATCCATACCGTTCTCTCTCTCTCTCTGCATTTACCATATCCATACCATTCTCTCTCTCTCTCTTTACCATTTATTTACCATATCCATACCGTTCTCTCTCTCTCTCTGCATTTACCATATCCATATCCATACCATTCTTTACCATATCTCTCTCTCTCTCTGCATTTACCATATCCATACCATTCTCTCTCCCTCTCTCTCTCCATACTCTCCCTCTTTCTCTCTCTCTGCATTTACCATACCCATACCATTCTCTCTCTCTCCCTCTTTCTCTCTCTCTCTCTCTGCATTTACCATATCCATACCGTTCTCTCTCTCTCTCTGCATTTACCATATCCATACCATTCTCTCTCTCTCTCTCTGCATTTACCATATCCATACCATTCTCTCTCTCTCTCTGCATTTACCATATCCATACCATTCTCTCTCTCTCTGCATTTACCATATCCATACCATTCTCTCTCTCTCTCATTTACCATATCCATACCGTTCTCTCTCTCTCTGCATTTACCATATCCATACCATTCTCTCTCTCTCTCTCTGCATTTACCATATCCATACCGTTCTCTCTCTCTCTGCATTTACCATATCCATACCGTTCTCTCTCTCTCTGCATTTACCATATCCATACCGTTCTCTCTCTCTCTCTGCATTTACCATATCCATACCATTCTCTCTCTCTCTACATTTACCATATCCATACCGTTCTCTCTCTCTCTGCATTTACCATATCCATACCATTCTCTCTCTCTCTCTCTTTACTGCATTTACCATATCCATACCATTCTTCTCTCTCTCTGCATTTACCATAACCATACCGTTCTCTCTCTCTCTGCATTTACCATATCCATACCGTTCTCTCTCTCTCTCTGCATTTACCATATCCATACCATTCTCTCTCTCTCTGCATTTACCATATCCATACCATTCTCTCTCTCTCTCTCTGCATTTACCATATCCATACCATTCTCTCTCTCTCTGCATTTACCATATCCATATCCATCTCTCTCTCTCTCTCTGCATTTACCATATCCATACCATTCTCTCTCTCTCTCTGCATTTACCATATCCATACCATTCTCTCTCTCTCTCTGCATTTACCATATCCACATACCGCATTTTACCATATCCATACCGTTCTCTCTCTCTCTCTCTGCATTTACCATATCCATACCATCTCTCTCTCTCTCTCTCTCTCTGCATTTACCATATCCATACCATTCTCTCTCTCTCTCTCTGCATTTACCATATCCATACCATTCTCTCTCTCTCTCTGCATTTACCATATCCATACCGTTCTCTCTCTCTCTGCATTTACCATAACCATACTTCTCTCTCTCTCTCTGCATTTACCATAACCATACCGTTCTCTCTCTCTGCATTTACCATAACCATACCGTTCTCTCTCTCTCTGCATTTACCATAACCATACCGTTCTCTCTCTCTCTGCATTTACCATATCCATACCATTCTCTCTCTCTCTCTCTCTCTGCATTTACCATAACCATACCGTTCTCTCTCTCTCTCTGCATTTACCATAACCATACCGTTCTCTCTCTCTGCATTTACCATAACCATACCGTTCTCTCTCTCTCTCTGCATTTACCATATCCATACCATTCTCTCTCTCTCTCTCTCTCTGCATTTACCATAACCATACCATTCTCTCTCTCTCTCTCTCTCTCTCTGCATTTACCATATCCATACCGTTCTCTCTCTCTCTCTCTGCATTTACCATATCCATACCATTCTCTCTCTCTCTCTGCATTTACCATATCCATACCGTTCTCTCTCTCTCTGCATTTACCATATCCATACCATTTACTATCCATACCCGTTCTCTCTCTCTCTCTCTGCATTTACCATATCCATACCATTCTCTCTCTCTCTGCATTTACCATAACCATACCATTCCATCTCTCTCTCTCTGCATTTACCATAACCATACCATTCTCTCTCTCTCTGCATTTACCATAACCATACCGTTCTCTCTCTCTCTGCTTACATTTACCATATTTACCATAACCATACTTTCTCTCTCTCTCTGCATTTACCATATCCATACCATTCTCTCTCTCTCTCTGCATTTACCATAACCATACCGTTCTCTCTCTCTGCATTTACCATATCCATACCGTTCTCTCTCTCTCTGCATTTACCATATCCATACCATTCTCTCTCTCTCTGCATTTACCATATCCATACCATTCTCTCTCTCTCTGCATTTACCATATCCATACCATTCTCTCTCTCTCTCTGCATTTACCATAACCATACCGTTCTCTCTCTCTCTGCATTTACCATAACCATACCATACCATTCTCTCTCTCTCTGCATTTACCATAACCATACCGTTCTCTCTCTCTCTCTGCATTTACCATATCCATACCATTCTCTCTCTCTCTCTCTGCATTTACCATAACCATACCGTTCTCTCTCTCTCTGCATTTACCATAACCATACCGTTCTCTCTCTCTCTGCATTTACCATCACCATACCGTTCTCTCTCTCTCTGCATTTACCATATCCATACCATTCTCTCTCTCTCTGCATTTACCATATCCATACCGTTCTCTCTCTCTCTGCATTTACCATATCCATACCATTCTCTCTCTCTCTCTCTCTCTGCATTTACCATATCCATACCATTCTCTCTCTCTCTGCATTTACCATATCCATACCATTCTCTCTCTCTCTCTCTCTCTGCATTTACCATAACCATACCGTTCTCTCTCTCTCTGCATTTACCATAACCATACCGTTCTCTCTCTCTCTGCATTTACCATAACCATACATTTCTCTCTCTCTCTGCATTTACCATAACCATCTCTCTCTCTCTGCATTTACCATATCCATACCGTTCTCTCTCTCTCTGCATTTACCATAACCATACCATTCTCTTCTCTCATTTACCATATCCATACTCTCTGCATTTACCATATCCATACCATTCTCTCTCTCTCTGCATTTACCATATCCATACCATACCTCTCTCTCTCTCTGCATTTACCATATCCATACCATTCTCTCTCTCTCTGCATTTACCATATCCATACCATTTCTCTCTCTCTCTGCATTTACCATAACCATACCGTTCTCTCTCTCTCTGCATTTACCATAACCATACTGTTCTCTCTCTCTCCCTCTTTCTCTCTCTCTGCATTTACCATAACCATACCGTTCTCTCTCTCTCTGCATTTACCATATCCATACCATTCTCTCACTCTCTCTCTCTCTGCATTTACCATAACCATACCGTTCTCTCTCTCTCTGCATTTACCATATCCATACCGTTCTCTCTCTCTCTCTGCATTTACCATATCCATACCATTCTCTCTCTCTCTCTGCATTTACCATATCCATACCATTCTCTCTCTCTCTGCATTTACCATATCCATACCATTCTCTCTCTCTCTCTGCATTTACCATATCCATACCGTTCTCTCTCTCTCTGCATTTACCATAACCATACCGTTCTCTCTCTCTCTCTCTGCATTTACCATAACCATACCGTTCTCTCTCTCTCTGCATTTACCATAACCATCTTCTCTCTGCATTTACCATAACCATACCGTTCTCTCTCTCTGCATTTACCATAACCATACCGTTCTCTCTCTCTCTGCATTTACCATAACCATACCGTTCTCTCTCTCTCTGCATTTACCATAACCATACCGTTCTCTCTCTCTGCATTTACCATAACCATACCGTTCTCTCTCTCTCTGCATTTACCATAACCATACCGTTCTCTCTCTCTCCCTCTTTCTCTCTCTCTGCATTTACCATATCCATACCGTTCTCTCTCTCTCTGCATTTACCATAACCATACCGTTCTCTCTCTCTGCATTTACCATAACCATACCGTTCTCTCTCTCTGCATTTACCATATCCATACCGTTCTCTCTCTCTCTCTGCATTTACCATATCCATACCGTTCTCTCTCTCTCTCTGCATTTACCATATCCATACCGTTCTCTCTCTCTGCATTTACCATATCCATACCATTCTCTCTCTCTCTCTCTGCATTTACCATATCCATACCATTCTCTCTGCATTTACCATATCCATACCATTCTCTCTCTCTCTGCATTTACCATATCCATACCATTCTCTCTCCCTCTCTGCATTTACTGCATTTACCATATCCATACCATTCTCTCTCTCTCTGCATTTACCATATCCATACCATTCTCTCTCTCTCTGCATTTACCATATCCATACCATTCTCTCTCTCTCTGCATTTACCATATCCATACCATTCTCTCTCTCTCTGCATTTACCATATCCATATTTACCCATTCTCTCTCTCTCTGCATTTACCATATCCATACCATTCTCTCTCTCTTTACTCTTCCATACTCTCTCTCTGCATTTACCATATCCATTTACCATATCGTTCTCTCTCTCTCTGCATTTACCATATCCATACCATTCTCTCTCTCTCTGCATTTACCATATCCATACCATTCTCTCTCTCTCTGCATTTACCATATCCATACCATTCTCTCTGCATTTACCATATCCATACCATTCTCTCTCTCTCTGCATTTACCATATCCATACCATTCTCTCTCTCTCCCTCTTTCTCTCTCTCTGCATTTACCATATCCATACCGTTCTCTCTCTCTCTGCATTTACCATATCCATACCATTCTCTCTCTCTCTGCATTTACCATATCCATACCATTCTCTCTGCATTTACCATATCCATACCGTTCTCTCTCTCTCTGCATTTACCATATCCATACCATTCTCTCTCTCTCTCTGCATTTACCATATCCATACCGTTCTCTCTCTCTCTGCATTTACCATATCCATACCATTCTCTCTCTCTCCCTCTTTCTCTCTCTCTGCATTTACCATATCCATACCATTCTCTCTTTCTCTCTTTGCATTTACCATATCCATACCGTTCTCTCTCTCTCTCTGCATTTACCATATCCATACCATTCTCTCTCTCTCTGCATTTACCATATCCATACCATTCTCTCTCTCTCTGCATTTACCATATCCATACCATTCTCTCTCTCTCCCTCTTTCTCCCTCTCTGCATTTACCATATCCATACCGTTCTCTCTCTCTCTGCATTTACCATATCCATACCATTCTCTCTCTCTCTGCATTTACCATATCCATACCATTCTCTCTCTCTCTGCATTTACCATATCCATACCATTCTCTCTCTCTCTCCCTCTTTCTCTCTCTCTGCATTTACCATATCCATACCATTCTCTCTCTCTCTCCCTCTTTCTCTCTCTCTGCATTTACCATATCCATACCGTTCTCTCTCTCTCTGCATTTACCATATCCATACCATTCTCTCTCTCTCTCTGCATTTACCATATCCATACCGTTCTCTCTCTCTGCATTTACCATATCCATACCATTCTCTCTCTCTCTCCCTCTTTCTCTCTCTCTGCATTTACCATAACCATACCGTTCTCTCTCTCTGCATTTACCATATCCATACCGTTCTCTCTCTCTCTCTGCATTTACCATATCCATACCATTCTCTCTCTCTCTCTCCCCCTTTTCTCTGCATTTACCATACCCATACCATTCTCTCTCTCCCCCTCTTTCTCTCTCTCTGCATTTACCATATCCATACCGTTCTCTCTCTCTCTCTCTCTGCATTTACCATATCCATACCGTTCTCTCTCTCTCTCTGCATTTACCATATCCATACCATTCTCTCTCTCTCCCTCTTTCTCTCTCTCTGCATTTACCATATCCATACCATTCTCTCTTTCTCTCTTTGCATTTACCATATCCATACCGTTCTCTCTCTCTCTCTGCATTTACCATATCCATACCATTCTCTCTCTCTCTCTCTTTCTCTCTCTCTGCATTTACCATATCCATACCATTCTCTCTCTCTCCCTCTTTCTCTCTCTGCATTTACCATATCCATACCGTTCTCTCTCTCTCTCTGCATTTACCATATCCATACCGTTCTCTCTCTCTCTGCATTTACCATATCCATACCGTTCTCTCGTTACTCCTGAATGTCTGTAATAGGAAGCCATTAGGACATTAGGGCTGCATCACAAATGCCATCCTTTTCCCTGTATAGTACACTACTTTTCACCAGGGCCCATACGCCAACCTAGGAAGGGATTGGACTTGGGAGGAAAGCCTGTAGCCTCTCTACTATCCGTAGACCCTAATGGAAACAATCATGGGGATATTAACAGCTTTGAAAACAGATACATCAGGGAAGATGAGCTCTTTATCCGGCAATGTTAGTTCACCGCCGTGACAAATGAGGCAATGTTGCTTTTGGTCATGACACTTGGCTGAAGCACAATTGGAGAAGAAATGAACACGTGGTGATATGCTGTTGGAGAAAATCCCCACGGCGATAATATACCAACAGTTGCTCATAAACATCTTCCTTATGTTGACCTCTTCAGTCACCTCTAGCCTAGTTGCCAAATCTGTAGTCATGCAGAGGAGTTGGCTAAATCACAAACAGATCTGGCAACGTATACTTTATGTCCATAGCGTAGATGCATGTCTCGTGTTTTAAGCCTAGGCTATTTGATTTATTTTCTGAAACCACTCTTGGTGTGTTGCTGGTAATGGTTAAATGACTTCACCCTTCCTGTGTGTGTGTGTGTGTGTGTGTGTGTGTGTGTGTGGCCACTGGTGTGTGAAAGCCCCTCAGCCCTCCTATGAGGATGTCTGGGTGTGTTTGGCTGGAATGAGTGTGTACTGTTATTGATCGATCACACACAGTGGCTGAGTTGGAGAAGCAACACAGCGGGAGTGGGCCTCACACCAGGGTGTGAGTTCCTGTGATAGGGAAAGGAAGCGAGAGAGAGAGAGACACAGCTGTGTCATCAGTCTCTTAGCAAACCACAATGAGGGAATGGTATTCAGCAGCATCAATGGGATGGCCAAATATTTGTTGTTTTAGGAATGTCACAAAGCAAACCTCTCTCTCTCCCTCCCTGCTTTCTCTCTCTCTTTCTCTCTCTTTCTCTCTCAATTCAATTCAAAGGGTGTTATTGGCATGGGAAACATGTTTACGTTGCCAAAGCAAGTGAAATACTGAAGTATGGGGACAATGACACATTTGTTTTTGTTTTGGCTCTTTGGCATACAGAGCAAACCAGATGGGATGGTGTATCTCTGCAGAATGCTGTGGTAGCCATGATGGCCTCGAATTCTAAATGAATCACAGACAGTGTCACCAGCAAAGCAACCTTTACAGTGTAAAGTTTACACCATCACACCTCCTCCTCCATGCTTCACAGTGTGAACCACACATGCAGAGATCATATGTTCACCTACTCTGTGTCTCACAAAGACAGCGGTTTGAAACAAAAATCTCAAATTTGGACTCATCAGACCAAAAGACAGATTTCCACTGGTCTAATGTCCATTGCTCGTGTTTCTTTACCCAAGCAAGTCTATTATTATTGGTCCTTTAGTAGTTGTTTCTTCGCAGCAATTCGACCATGAAGGCCTGATTCACATCGTCTCCTCTGAACAGTTGATGTTAAGATGTGTCTGTTACTTGAACTCTGTGAAGCATTTTTTTGGGCTGCAATTTCTGAGGCTGTAATGAACTCTAATGGACTTATTCTCTGCAGCAGCGGTATCTCTGGGTCTTCCTTTCCTGTGGCGGTCTTCATGAGAGCCAGTTCATCATAGCGCTTGATGGTTTTTGAGGCTGTAGTTATTGAAGTTTTCCTGATTGACTGACCATGTCTTTAAGTAATGATGGACTGTCATTTCTCTTTGTTTATTTGAGCTGTTCTTGCCGTAATATAGACTTGGTCTTTTACCAAATAGGGCTATCTTCTGTATACCACCCCTAACCTTGCCACAACACAACTGATTGGCTCTTCTACAATGTAGAAAATAGTAAAAATCAAGAAAAACCCTTGAATTAGTAGGTGTCCAAACTTTTGACTGGTACTGCATATACAAAAGTACATGGACACACCTTCAAAGTAGTGGATTCAACTATTTCAGCCACACCTGTTGCTGACAGGTGTATAAAATCGAGCACACGCCCATGCAATCTCCATAGACAAACATTGGCAGTAGAATGGCCTTACTGAGGAGCTCAGTGGCTTTCAATGTGGCACCGTCATAGGATGCCACCTTTCCAACAAGTCAGTTTGTCATATTTCTGCCCTGCTAGAACTTCACCCGTTAACTGTGAGTGCTGTTATTGTGAAGTGGAAACGAATAGGAGCAACAGTGGCTTAGTCATGAAGTGGTAGGCCACACAAGCTCATAGAACGGAACCGCTGAGTGCTGAAATGCATAGCGTTTGCAACACTCACTATCGAGTTCCAAACTGCCTCTGGAAGCAAGGTCAGCACAATAACTGTTCGTGGGGAGCTTCATAAAATGGGTTTCCATGGCTGAGCAGGCGCACACAAGCCTAAGATCACCATGCGCAATGCCAAACGACGGTTGGAGTGGTGTAAAGCTAGACGCCATTGAACAGTAGAAATGCGTTCTCTGGAGTGATGAATCACGCTTCACCATCTGGCATTCTGACGGATGGATCTGGGTTTGGCGGATGACAGGAAAGAGCTACCTGCTCCAATGCATAATGCCAACTTTAAGTTTGGTGAAAGAGGAATAATGCTCTGGGATTGTTTTTCATGGTTCGGGCCCCTTAGTTCCAGTGAAGGGAAATCTTAACGCTACAGCACACAAAGTTTTGGGAATGCCCTTTCCTGTTTCTGCATGTCAATGCCCCCATGCACAAAGTGAGGTCCATATAGAAATGGTTTGTTGAGATTGGTGTGGAAGAACTTGACTGAGCTGCACAGAGCCCTGACCTCAACCTCAACGAACACCCTTGGGATGAATTGGAACGCCGACTGCGAGCCAGGCATAATCGCACAACATCAGTGCCCAACCTCACCAATGCTCGTGTGGCTGAATGGAAGCAAGTCCCTGCAGCAATGTTCCAGCATCTAGTGGAAGGCCTTCCCAGAGAAGTTGAGGCTGTTATAGCGGCAAAGGGGGGAGCAACTCAGATATTGGACGAGCTTGATACTTTTGGTCATGTAGTGTATTTTCTCGGAGTGTGTTGAGTGAGTGCATATGGTTGTAGGAGAAGGTGTACTGTAAATTGTTAATAACGCGGGCCAAGGCTGGTCGTCTTATCCTGTTTGTAATTTGCACTGTGTTCTTGCTCTGATCACTGTCAGAAATGTCTTTACACACAAACGACCACAAACACACATTTACTTCCTTTACCTCTGATGGCCTTTGGGAGCAGATTTAACTACAGTGCTTCACTCCACTTCTGTAATCCAGTTTTGGATCCTATTAAGGTTTTATGGTCCTCCGGCCCAGCTTGAGCTCTTAGAATTATTTTATAAAGATGGAAAGAGGGGACAGGCTGTTAGCCTAGGTACCAGACACACACATGCATAGAGATTATGGAGGGATATTTTGGCTCTATACGCTGCCTTTACATCTTCTGTTTGCCTGTAGTATAGCCCTGTTCGGTACTATTGGCCGTCAGTCAGTTGCAAAAGCATCTTCGAACTTTGACAAGAGCCATTTCCTCCCTAGAAATGTTGTTCCATCGTTGGAAAGCTGAATGGTTGGACTCAGAATGGCAGCCATTTTGTTCCATCATCTTTGGAAAGCTGAATGGTTGGACTCAGAATGGCAGCCATTTTGTTCCATCATCTTTGGAAAGCTGAATGGTTGGACTCAGAATGGCAGCCATTTTGTTCCATCATCTTTGGAAAACTGAATGGTTGGACTCAGAATGGCAGCCATTTTGTTCCATCTTTGGAAAGCTGAAAGAGGACAAACCTCTTATACAACTATACAATGACTATGAGGTTAATGTGCAGAATGTCAGCATTCATTTGAAGGTATTTTCATCCATATTGGGTGAACTGTTTAGAAATTACAACACTTTTTATGCATAGACCCTCCATTTTAGGGGACCAAAGGCATTGGGACAAATTCACTTGTGTATTAAAGTAGTCAAAAGTTCCATATTTTGTCCCGTATTCATACCACACAATGACTACATCAACCTTGTGACTCTGCAATCATGTTGGATGCATTTGCTGTTTGTTTTGGTTGTGTTTCAGGTTATTTTGTGCCCAATAGAAATGAAGGGTAAATAATGCATGGTGTCATTTTGGAGACACTTTTATTGTAAATAAGAATAGAATATGTGTTTAAACACTTCTATATTAATGTGGATCCTACCATGATTTGGGATAATCCTAAATGAATCGTGAATAATGATGAGTGAGAAAGTTACAGATGCACAAATACCATACCCCCACCATAATGGATTTAATGGTTCTCTGTGGGATGTTTAAAGTTTCAGATCTTTTTTATAACCCAACCCTGATCTGTACTTCTCCACAACTTTGTCCCTGACCTGTTTGGAGAGCTCCTTGGTCTTCATGGTGCCACTTGCTTGGTGGTGCCACTTGCTTAGTGGTGTTGCAGACTCTGGGGCCTTTCAGAACAGGTGTATATATACTGAGATCATGTGACAGATCATGTGACACTTAGATTGCACACAGGTGGACTTAATATAACTAATTATGAGACTTCTGAAGGCAATTGGTTGCACCAGATCTTATTTAGGGGCTTCACAGCAAAGGAGTGAATACATATGTACGTACCACTTTTCCATGTTTTAAATTTTTTAAATTTTTAAACAAGTTATTTTTTATATTTCACTTCACCAATTTGGACTTTTTTGTGTATGGCCATTACATGAAATAAAAATAAAAATCCATTTAAATTACATGTTGTAATGCAACAAAATAGGAAAAACGCCAAGGGGGATGAATACTTTTGCAAGGCACTGTATATAGGTTATTTAAAAAAGTGTTAGGCTATACTGTAATCACCATTTGATAACATCCTAAACTTGTACTGTAGGCAACCTTACAGTATGTGGTATCCAAAATGTCTCAAATCGTGTAAAAAGAGGAGGAGCCCAAACCTTCAGAGAAACAGAGGAAGCAGACTCCTAGAACCCCGCCAGTCTAGGCAGCTCTGAGTGTGCGAGACAGTTATTGCTTACCAGGCTCCTTTTTATGTGACTAGCCCCTTTTGTGTTTTAATGAGCAGCTAGCAGAGAGGGTGAGAAAAGAAAGAGGAAGGTTGGAGGAGGAGGGAGAAAGAAAGAAAACAGGTGAGAGACAGTGAAAGAAGACTTTTCAGAGCTTCTCTTCAGTCCTAATTGGGCTTGTGAGTGAGGGGCGCGAGGGGTCCCCCTTGAAGTGGGAGGAATAACAGGCAGGTAGGATTCCTCTCTCTCTCTCTCTCTCTCTCTCTCTCTCTCTCTCTCTCTCTCTCTCTCTCTCTCTCTCTCTCTCTCTCTCTCTCTCTCTCTCTCTCTCTCTCTCTCTCTCTCTCTCTCTCTCTCTCTCTCTCTCTCTCTCTCTCTCTCTCTCTCTCTCACACACACACACACACACTCTTCTCAGGTGGAGTGCCTATCTCTTTCAGTCTCTAATGTGAGGTCAATGTGTTCCCACAATATCTCTATTTGCATGTCCTGCATTACAAATCACTCCTCACTACAGAAAATACTGAAACGTTCTCTTCTGCCAAGACAGAGAGTGATGTCTGCACACTGTTTGTGTGTATGCATGTGTGTATGCATGTGTGTATGCATGTGTGTGTGCATGCGTGCGTGTGTACTTACATGCCCTTGCATGTGTGCATCTTGTTTGTGTTTTAAAGAACAAGTATCTAAATGTATTTTTTTGCTAATTCTATTTATGTAAATCATTAATTTCACCTCAGGGCATTCTACATAATTTGCCTACAACCATAGCAAGTTCTCAGTGTCTGTTTCTCTGTGAGTGTCGTGGAGTTAATCTGTGTTATAGAGCCAGAGAGAGTCCTATAAGAGATAGTTCATCAGGATAAGCTCTCTCTTGTGAAAGACACCACCACTCCGTGCATGTAACACCAGACCTCTTCATTATACAACCCCACAGATGAGCAACCCCAAGCGGAGAGTCAACCTCCCAGCACAGAGTACTACTCCCTCATTGAAAATTAAGGATACATTCACCCAGCTGGAGGTAAGATTGTTGGACCTGGAACAGCAGATGAACACACTCCAGTCAGGACAAAAATTGTCCAGCTCAACGACACCCCCTCAACCAGACCCGGAGAGCTGGAGTTGGAGAGAGACATATCTGCACTCTGGACTGAGGTGAGACAACATCAACAGGAGAAAGAGCAGGAGCAGGAGAAGAACCGAGCACTAGAGGATTAGAGTGCTGGAGGAGAGGGTGAGGGGGGTGGAATGTGACAGAGAACAACCCATTAGAGAGCTAGCCACCCCTGCAGAGAAGCCAGCAGAACAGTCCACCTCAGCCACTGACCAAAGTCTCGACACCACAGCAGAACAGTCCACACCAGACCCTGACCATAGCCTCGACATCACAGCAGAACAGTCCACCCCAGACCCTGACCATAGCCTCGACATCACAGCAGAACAGTCCACCCCAGACCCTGACCATAGCCTCGAGCCAGTCGACATCACAGCAGAACAGTCCACCCCAGACCCTGACCATAGCCTCGACATCACAGCAGAACAGTCCACCCCAGACCCTGACCATAGCCTCGACATCACAGCAGAACAGTCCACCCCAGACCCTGACCATAGCCTCGACATCACAGCAGAACAGTCCACACCAGACCCTGACCATAGCCTCGACATCACAGCAGAACAGTCCACACCAGACCCTGACCATAGCCTCGACATCACAGCAGAACAGTCCACCCCAGACCCTGACCATAGCCTCGACATCACAGCAGAACAGTCCACACCAGACCCTGACCAAAGTCTCGACACCACAGCAGGACAGACAAACGAAGAACCACAAGCCCAGGGGATCCCACCCCCTCTGAGCCCCCCCTGTCAGCCACCCTGATAGCCCTCCTGACAACCCTCCCACACCCACTGAGGACATACACAAGCCAGAGTGTACTCCTTATGGACTCAAATGGGAAATAAATACCAGAAAATATTTCCCCCCCCAACCACACAGTGTCTAAACTCTGGTGTACAAACAACCAGCGCTCCCTAGACCTTCTGTCTGAGGACCAACTAGGCTCACCCAGTCACATGATAATACACATATGCACAAATGACCTAAGAGCCCAGCAGGAAAGGGTGGCCACAGCACTCAAGGGAGTGATTGAAAAAGCTTCCTCTACTTTCCCCAACTTACAAGTGGTGATCTCCACACAGCTACCACGAAAAGACTTCAACCCTGCTACCATGAAAAGACTTTCACCCTGCTACCACACAGCAGGTAAACCAAGTATTTCCTGTGACTGTGCCTCAAAACCAAAGGTTTACCTGGCCCACCACTCTACCCTGGACTAGAACAGCCTCTATGACCAGGTCCACCTATACAAGGCAGCAGTGCCCACCACTCTACCCTGGACTAGAACAGCCTTTATGACCAGGTCCACCCTGGACTAGAACAGCCTCTATGACCAGGTCCACCTCTACAAGGCAGCAGTGCCCACCACTCCACCCTGGACTAGAACAGCCTCTATGACCAGGTCCACCTATACAAGGCAGCAGTGCCCACCACTCCACCCTGGACTAGAACAGCCTCTATGACCAGGTCCACCTATACAAGGCAGCAGTGCCCACCACTCCACCCTGGACTAGAACAGCCTCTATGACCAGGTCCACCTATACAAGGCAGCAGTGCCCACCACTCCACCCTGGAATTGAACAGCCTTTATGACCAGGTCCACCCTGGACTAGAACAGCCTTTATGACCAGGACCACCCTGGACTAGAACAGCCTTTATGACCAGGTCCACCCTGGACTAGAACAGCCTCTATGACCAGGTCCACCCTGGACTAGAACAGCCTTTATGACCAGGTCCACCCTGGACTAGAACAGCCTTTATGACCAGATCCACCCTGGACTAGACCAGCCTTTATGACCAGGTCCACCCTGGACTAGAACAGCCTTTATGACCAGGTCCACCCTGGACTAGAACAGCCTTTGTGACCAGGTCCACCCTGGACTAGAACAGCCTTTATGACCAGGTCCACCCTGGACTAGAACAGCCTCTATGACCAGGTCCACCCTGGACTAGAACAGCCTCTATGACCAGGTCCACCCTGGACTAGAACAGCCTTTATGACCAGGTCCACCCTGGACTAGAACAGCCTTTATGACCAGGTCCACCCTGGACTAGAACAGCCTCTATGACCAGGTCCACCCTGGACTAGAACAGCCTCTATCACCAGGTCCACCCTGGACTTGAACAGCCTTTATGACCAGGTCCACCCTGGACTAGAACAGCCTTTACGATCAGGTCCACCCCCCAGACCTACACATACAGGACCCACGCCGAGAGGACCTACATCCAGACCAAAGCACCACCAGCCACATCCAGACCCCCAACCCAACCAGTGAACACCCCTACAAGTCAACCATGCCCACACCCCATTTAGGCCCCCTCAGATCAGCTCTATGTCCCTCCTGCCCACCCCATGCCCCCCACTCCCGCAGAGAGGGCATCAACATGGAAGTCACACATACGCCCAGGCCGTGAGCAGGCAAATAGGCCCAACTCCCAGTCTTACAATAGCCCAAGCCAATGGCAGGTACCAGATGCTCAGCATGCTCTGCTCACACTTACTGGTCTGAGGCCAAACCACACGACTAACAACATTGGACACTTTATGGAACACAAAGCCTTCACTATATCATCCTGGAATATCCAAGGCCTGAAGTCATCTGCCTTTGGCCTAAAGAGCAGGAACCTGGACTTCACCGAATAAATCAGAAATACAGACATTGTCATCCTACAAGAAACATGGTAGAGAGGAGATGGACCCACTGGTCGCCCTCTAAGTTAGAGAAAGCTGGTAGTCCCATCCACCAAACTACCAGGTGAGAAATAGGGAAGGGACTCAGGGGGTATGCTAATTTGATATAGAGTAGACCTAACTCACTCTATTAAATGAATCAAAACAGGAACATTTTACATTTGGCAAGAAATTCAAAAGGAAATGATCTCAACAGAGAAAAATGTCCTCCTGTGTTACCTATATCCCCCCAATAGAATCCCCATACTTTAATGAAGACAGCTTCTCCATCCTGAAGGGGGAAATCAATCATTTCCAGGCCCAGGGACATGTACTAGTTTTTTTGCAACCTAAATGCCAGATCTGGACAAGAACCTGACACCCTCAGCACACAGGGGGACAAACACCTGCCTGGAGGTGACAACATTCCCTCCCCCATATGCCCCCCTAGGCACAATTACGACAACATAGTCAGATGCTGGGTATGTACATAGTCAATGGTAGGCTTCGTGGGACTCCTATGGTAGGTACACTTATAGCTCATCTCTAGGCAGCAGTACTGTAGACTACTTTATCACTGACCTCAACCCAGAGTTTTTCACAGTATTCACACTCAGACCACTGACACCTATCAGACCACAGCAAAATCACAGTCTACTTGAACAGAGCAATACTCAATCATGAGGCATCAAAGCTAAAGGAACTGAATAATATTACAAAATGCTATAGATGGAAGGATGGAAACCTACCAAAAAACAATTAGGCAACAACAAATTCAATCCCTTTTAGACAACTTCCTGGAATAAAGATCCACTGTAATAGTGAAGGTGTAAACTTGGCAGTAGAAAGCCTAAACAGTATATTTGACCTCTTAGCTTCCCTATCAAATCTAAAAAAAAAAATCTAACAGAAAACCTAAGAAAATGAAGAACACTGACAAATGGTTTGATGAAGAATGCAAAAAGCTTAGAAATAAATTGAGTAACCCATTCATCCAAAAACATAGAGACCCAGAAAATCTGATTTTATGCCTTCACTATGGTGTATCACTAAAACAATAGAGAAATACACTACGGAAAAATAAGGAACAGCACGTCAGAAATCAGCTCAATGTAATTGAAGAATCCATAGACTCTAACCACCTCTAGGAAAATTGGAAAACACTAAACAAACAACAGCACAAAGAGTTATCCATCCTGAACCAAGACGTATGGGTAAACCCCTTCTCGAATCTTTTTGGTCCGTTAACAAAGAACAAACAGCAAAAACATATACATGATCAAATACAAATCTTAGAATCAACTATTTGTCACCTCCTGACCTTAGTTCCTTTTTGGTCCTTTAACAAAGAACAAAGAACAAACAGCAAAAACATATACATGATCAAATACAAATCTTAGAATCAACTATTTGTCACGTCCTGACCTTAGTTCCTTTTGTATGTCTCTGTTTTAGTTTGGTCAGGGTTGGGGTGGGCATTCTATGTCTCTGTTTTAGTTTGGTCAGGGTTGGGGTGGGCATTCTATGTGTTGTTCTATGTCTCTGTTTTAGTTTGGTCAGAGTTGGGGTGGGCATTCTATGTGTTGTTCTATGTCTCTATTTTAGTTTGGTCAGGGTTGGGGTGGGCATTCTATGTGTTGTTCTATGTCTCTGTTTTAGTTTGGTCAGGGGTGGGGTGGGCATTCTATGTGTTGTTCTATGTCTCTGTTTTAGTTTGCTCAGGGTTGGGGTGGGCATTCTATGTGTTGTTCTATGTCTCTGTTTTAGTTTGGTCAGGGTTGGGGTGGGCATTCTATGTGTTGTTCTATGTCTCTGTTTTAGTTTGGTCAGGGTTGGGGTGGGCATTCTATGTGTTGTTCTATGTCTCTGTTTTAGTTTGGTTGGGGTGGGCATTCTATGTGTTGTTCTATGTCTCTGTTTTAGTTTGGTCAGGGTTGGGGTGGGCATTCTATGTGTTGTTCTGTGTCTCTGTTTTAGTTTGGTCAGGGTTGGGGTGGGAATTCTATGTGTTGTTCTGTGTCTCTGTTTTAGTTTAGTTTGGTTAGGGTTGGGGTGGGCATTCTATGTGTTGTTCTGTGTCTCTGTTTTAGTTTGGTCAGGGTTGGGGTGGGCATTCTATGTGTTGTTCTGTGTCTCTGTTTTAGTTTGGTTGGGGTGGGCATTCTATGTGTTGTTCTGTGTCTCTGTTTTAGTTTGGTTGGGGTGGGCATTCTATGTGTTGTTCTGTGTCTCTGTTTTAGTTTGGTTGGGGTGGGCATTCTATGTTTTGTTCTTTGTCTCTGTTTTAGTTTGGTCAGGGTTGGGGTGGGCATTCTATGTGTTGTTCTGTGTCTCTGTTTTAGTTTGGTCAGGGTTGGGGTGGGCATTCTATGTGTTGTTCTGTGTCTCTGTTTTAGTTTGGTCAGGGTTGGGGTGGGCATTCTATGTGTTGTTCTGTGTCTCTGTTTTAGTTTGGTCAGGGTTGGGGTGGGCATTCTATGTGTTGTTCTATGTCTCTGTTTTAGTTTGGTCAGGGTTGGGGTGGGCATTCTATGTGTTCTATGTCTCTGTTTTAGTTTGGTCAGGGTTGGGGTGGGCATTCTATGTGTTGTTCTATGTCTCTGTTTTAGTTTGGTCAGGGTTGGGGTGGGCATTCTATGTCTCTGTTTTAGTTTGGTCAGGGTTGGGGTGGGCATTCTATGTGTTGTTCTATGTCTCTGTTTTAGTTTGGTCAGGGTTGGGGTGGGCATTCTATGTGTTGTTCTATGTCTCTGTTTTAGTTTGGTTTGGGGTGGGCATTCTATGTGTTGTTCTATGTCTCTGTTTTAGTTTGGTCAGGGTTGGGGTGGGCATTCTATGTGTTGTTCTATGTCTCTGTTTTAGTTTGTTTGGGGTGGGCATTCTATGTGTTGTTCTATGTCTCTGTTTTAGTTTGGTTTGGGGTGGGCATTCTATGTGTTGTTCTATGTCTCTGTTTTAGTTTGGTTGGGGTGGGCATTCTATGTGTTGTTCTATGTCTCTGTTTTAGTTTGGTTGGGGTGGGCATTCTATGTGTTGTTCTATGTCTCTGTTTTAGTTTGGTTGGGGTGGGCATTCTATGTGTTGTTCTATGTCTCTGTTTTAGTTTGGTTGGGGTGGGCATTCTATGTGTTGTTCTATGTCTCTGTTTTAGTTTGGTTGGGGTGGGCATTCTATGTGTTGTTCTGTGTCTCTGTTTTAGTTTGGTCAGGGTTGGGGTGGGCATTCTATGTGTTGTTCTGTGTCTCTGTTTTAGTTTGGTCAGGGTTGGGGTGGGCATTCTATGTGTTGTTCTGTGTCTCTGTTTTAGTTTGGTCAGGGTTGGGGTGGGCATTCTATGTGTTGTTCTGTGTCTCTGTTTTAGTTTGGTCAGGGTTGGGGTGGGCATTCTATGTGTTGTTCTGTGTCTCTGTTTTAGTTTGGTCAGGGTTGGGGTGGGCATTCTATGTGTTGTTCTATGTCTCTGTTTTAGTTTGGTCAGGGTTGGGGTGGGCATTCTATGTGTTCTATGTCTCTGTTTTAGTTTGGTCAGGGTTGGGGTGGGCATTCTATGTGTTGTTCTATGTCTCTGTTTTAGTTTGGTCAGGGTTGGGGTGGGCATTCTATGTGTTGTTCTATGTCTCTGTTTTAGTTTGGTCAGGGTTGGGGTGGGCATTCTATGTCTCTGTTTTAGTTTGGTCAGGGTTGGGGTGGGCATTCTATGTGTTGTTCTATGTCTCTGTTTTAGTTTGGTTGGGGTGGGCATTCTATGTGTTGTTCTATGTCTCTGTTTTAGTTTGGTCAGGGTTGGGGTGGGCATTCTATGTGTTGTTCTGTGTCTCTGTTTTAGTTTGGTCAGGGTTGGGGTGGGCATTCTATGTGTTGTTCTGTGTCTCTGTTTTAGTTTGGTTAGGGTTGGGGTGGGCATTCTATGTGTTGTTCTGTGTCTCTGTTTTAGTTTGGTCAGGGTTGGGGTGGGCATTCTATGTGTTGTTCTGTGTCTCTGTTTTAGTTTGGTTGGGGTGGGCATTCTATGTGTTGTTCTGTGTCTCTGTTTTAGTTTGGTTGGGGTGGGCATTCTATGTTTTGTTCTTTGTCTCTGTTTTAGTTTGGTCAGGGTTGGGGTGGGCATTCTATGTGTTGTTCTGTGTCTCTGTTTTAGTTTGGTCAGGGTTGGGGTGGGCATTCTATGTGTTGTTCTGTGTCTCTGTTTTAGTTTGGTCAGGGTTGGGGTGGGCATTCTATGTGTTGTTCTGTGTCTCTGTTTTAGTTTGGTCAGGGTTGGGGTGGGCATTCTATGTGTTGTTCTGTGTCTCTGTTTTAGTTTGGTCAGGGTTGGGGTGGGCATTCTATGTGTTGTTCTATGTCTCTGTTTTAGTTTGGTCAGGGTTGGGGTGGGCATTCTATGTGTTCTATGTCTCTGTTTTAGTTTGGTCAGGGTTGGGGTGGGCATTCTATGTGTTGTTCTATGTCTCTGTTTTAGTTTGGTCAGGGTTGGGTTGGGCATTCTATGTGTTGTTCTATGTCTCTGTTTTAGTTTGGTCAGGGTTGGGGTGGGCATTCTATGTCTCTGTTTTAGTTTGGTCAGGGTTGGGGTGGGCATTCTATGTGTTGTTCTATGTCTCTGTTTTAGTTTGGTCAGGGTTGGGGTGGGCATTCTATGTGTTGTTCTATGTCTCTGTTTTAGTTTGGTTGGGGTGGGCATTCTATGTGTTGTTCTATGTCTCTGTTTTAGTTTGGTCAGGGTTGGGGTGGGCATTCTATGTGTTGTTCTATGTCTCTGTTTTAGTTTGTTTGGGGTGGGCATTCTATGTGTTGTTCTATGTCTCTGTTTTAGTTTGGTTGGGGTGGGCATTCTATGTGTTGTTCTATGTCTCTGTTTTAGTTTGGTTGGGGTGGGCATTCTATGTGTTGTTCTATGTCTCTGTTTTAGTTTGGTTGGGGTGGGCATTCTATGTGTTGTTCTATGTCTCTGTTTTAGTTTGGTTGGGGTGGGCATTCTATGTGTTGTTCTGTGTCTCTGTTTTAGTTTGGTCAGGGTTGGGGTGGGCATTCTATGTGTTGTTCTGTGTCTCTGTTTTAGTTTGGTCAGGGTTGGGGTGGGCATTCTATGTGTTGTTCTGTGTCTCTGTTTTAGTTTGGTCAGGGTTGGGGTGGGCATTCTATGTGTTGTTCTGTGTCTCTGTTTTAGTTTGGTCAGGGTTGGGGTGGGCATTCTATGTGTTGTTCTATGTCTCTGTTTTAGTTTGGTCAGGGTTGGGGTGGGCATTCTATGTGTTGTTCTATGTCTCTGTTTTAGTTTGGTCAGGGTTGGGGTGGGCATTCTATGTGTTGTTCTATGTCTCTGTTTTAGTTTGGTCAGGGTTGGGGTGGGCATTCTATGTGTTGTTCTATGTCTCTGTTTTAGTTTGGTCAGGGTTGGGGTGGGCATTCTATGTGTTGTTCTATGTCTCTGTTTTAGTTTGGTCAGGGTTGGGGTGGGCATTCTATGTCTCTGTTTTAGTTTGGTCAGGGTTGGGGTGGGCATTCTCTATGTGTTGTTCTATGTCTCTGTTTTAGTTTGGTCAGGGTTGGGGTGGGCATTCTATGTGTTGTTCTATGTCTCTGTTTTAGTTTGGTTGGGGTGGGCATTCTATGTCTCTGTTTTAGTTTGGTCAGGGTTGGGGTGGGCATTCTATGTGTTGTTCTATGTCTCTGTTTTAGTTTGGTTTGGGGTGGGCATTCTATGTGTTGTTCTATGTCTCTGTTTTAGTTTGGTTGGGGTGGGCATTCTATGTGTTGTTCTATGTCTCTGTTTTAGTTTGGTCAGGGTTGGGGTGGGCATTCTATGTGTTGTTCTATGTCTCTGTTTTAGTTTGTTTGGGGTGGGCATTCTATGTGTTGTTCTATGTCTCTGTTTTAGTTTGGTTGGGGTGGGCATTCTATGTGTTGTTCTATGTCTCTGTTTTAGTTTGGTTGGGGTGGGCATTCTATGTGTTGTTCTATGTCTCTGTTTTAGTTTGGTTGGGGTGGGCATTCTATGTGTTGTTCTATGTCTCTGTTTTAGTTTGGTTGGGGTGGGCATTCTATGTGTTGTTCTATGTCTCTGTTTTAGTTTGGTTGGGGTGGGAATTCTATGTGTTGTTCTATGTCTCTGTTTTAGTTTGGTTGGGGTGGGCATTCTATGTGTTGTTCTATGTCTCTGTTTTAGTTTGGTTCGGTGGGCATTCTATGTGTTGTTCTATGTCTCTGTTTTAGTTTGGTTGGGGTGGGCATTCTATGTGTTGTTCTATGTCTCTGTTTTAGTTTGGTTGGGGTGGGAATTCTATGTGTTGTTCTATGTCTCTGTTTTAGTTTGGTTGGGGTGGGCATTCTATGTGTTGTTCTATGTCTCTGTTTTAGTTTGCTCAGGGTTGGGGTGGGCATTATATGTGTTGTTCTATGTCTCTGTTTTAGTTTGCTCAGGGTTGGGGTGGGCATTCTATGTGTTGTTCTATGTCTCTGTTTTAGTTTGCTCAGGGTTGGGGTGGGCATTATATGTGTTGTTCTATGTCTCTGTTTTAGTTTGCTCAGGGTTGGGGTGGGCATTCTATGTGTTGTTCTATGTCTCGGTTTTAGTTTGCTCAGGGTTGGGGTGGGCATTCTATGTGTTGTTCTATGTCTCGGTTTTAGTTTGGTCAGGGTGTGAGTTGGGGTGGGCATTCTATGTGTTGTTCTATGATTTTGTTTTTCTATGTTTAGGCCTGGTATGGTTCCCAATCAGAGGCAGCTGTTTATCGTTGTCTCTGTTTGAGAACCATACTTAGGCAGCCTGTTTTCCCACTATGGGTTGTACGTAGTTGTTTCCTGTTTTGTCACCTAATAGGACTGTTTCGGTTTTGCCGTGTTTGCGCCTTGTTACTTTTGTGTTCAGTTTAATAAATATAACATGAACACTTACCACGCTGCGCATTGGTCGGATCCTTCATACTCCTCGTCAGAAGAGGAGGAAAACTGTTACATTATTAAAGACTACCAGAACCCACTGGATTCTCCAATTACATTGAATTAACTACAGGACAAAATGCATACCCTCCAACCCAAAAAGGCCTGTGTTTTTGATTGTATCCTCAAAGAAATTACAAAATATACAGACCACAAATTCCAACTGGCTATACTTAAACTGTTTTAACATCCTCATTGGCTCTGGCATCTTCCCCAATATTTGGAACCAAGGACTGATTACCCAAATCCACAAAAGTTGAGACAAATTTGACCCCTATAATTACCGTGGGAAATTAGTCAACAGCAACCTTGGGAAAATCCTCCACATTATCATTAACAGCAGACAATGTACTGAGAACATGGCAAATTGGCTTTTTACCAAATTACAGTACGACAGACCACGTATTCACCCTGCACACCCTAATTGATTGACAAACAAACCAAAACAAAGGCAAAGTCTTCTCATGCTTTGTTGATTTCAATAAAGCTTTAGACTCAATTTGGCATGAGGGTCTGCTATACAAACTGATGGAAAGGGGTGTTGCGGGGAAAAACATACGATATTATAAAATCCATGTACACAAACAACAAGTGTGTGGTTAAATGGATAAAAATAAACTCACATTTCTTTCCACAGGGCCGTGGGGTGAGACAAGGATGCAGGTTAACTCCAACCTCTTCAACATATATATCAATGAATTGGTGAGGGCACTAGAACAGTCTGTAGCACCCGGCCTCACCCTACTAGAATCTGAAGTCAAATGTCTACTGTTTGATGATGATCTGATGCTTTTGTCCCCGACCAAGGAGGGACTAACGTAGCACCTAGATCTTCTGCACAGATTCTGTCAGACCTGGGCCCTGACAGTGAATCCAAGTAAGACACAAATAATGGTGTTCCAAAAAAGGTCCAGTCGCCAGGACCACAAACACAAATTCCATCTAGGCACCGTTGCCCTACAGCACACAAAAACCTATACAGACCTCAGCGTAACATCGGCACCACAGGTAACTTCCACAAAGCTGTGAACGATCTGAGAGACAAGGCAAGAATGGGACTTCTATGCCATCAAAAGGAACATAAAATTCAACATATCAATTAGGATCAGGCTAAAAATACTTGAGTCCGTTATAGACCTCATTGCCCTTTATGGTTGTGTGGTCTGGGGTCTGCTCACCATCCAAGAATTCACAAAAAGGGACAAACACCAAATTGAGACTCTGCATGCAGAATTCTGAAAGAATATCCTCCGTGTACAACGTAAGACACCAAATAATGCAGGCAGAGCAGAATTAGGTCGATAACCACTACATTTTCAAAATCCAGAGAGCCATTAAATTCTACAACCACCTAAAAGGATGCGGTTCCCAAATCTTCCATAACAAAGCCATCACCTACAGAGAGATGAACTTGGAGAAGTGTCCCTTAAGCAAGCTGGTCCTGGGGCTCTGTTCATAAACACAGACCCCACAGAGCCCCAGGACAGCAACACAATTAGACCCAACCAAATCATGAGAAAACAAAAAGATAATTACTTGACGAATTGGAAAAAAAATACAAAAAAAACTGAGCAAACCAGAATACTGTTTGACCCTAAACAGAGAGTACACAGTGGCAGAATACCTGACCACTGTGACTGACCCAAACCTAGACTTGGCTCTCAAAAGAAGACAGGATATATGCACACTGCCCACAAAATGAGGTGGAAACTGAGCTGCACTTCCTAACCTCCTGCCAAATGTATGACCATATTAGAGACACATATTTCCCTCAGATTATACAGATACACAAAGAATTAGAAAACAAACCCAATTTTAATAAACTCCCATATCTACTGGGTGAAATGCCACAGTGTGCCATCACAGCAGCAAGATGTGTGACCTGTTGCCACAAGAAAAGGTCAACCAGTGAAGAACAAAGAACATTTTTATATACAACCCATATTTATGTTTATTTATTTTCTCTTTTGTACTTTAACTATTTGCACATAGTTTGACATGTGTAATGTCTTTATTCTTTTGGAACTTTTGAGAGTGTAGTGTTTATTGATCATTTTTATTGTTTATTTCACTTTTGTTTATTATCTAGTTAATTTGCGTTGGCAATGTTAACATGTTTTCCATGTCAATAAAGCCCTTAAATTGGAATTGAATTGAATTGAATTGAGAGAGAGTGAGAGAGAGGTGGATGGAGAGAGAGCGAGAGGGAGAACATTTAGAGAGTGAGAGAGAGAGAGAGAGAGAGAGAGAGAGAGATAGACGGAGAGAGAGAGAGAGAGAGGTAGACGAAGAGAGAGAGAGAGAAAGAGAGAGAGAGAGAGAGAGAGAGAGAGAGAGAGGTAGACAGAGAGAGAGAGAGAGAGAGAGGTTAGACAGAAAGAGAGAGAGAGAGAGAGAGAGAGAGGGGTAGACAGAGAGAGAGGTAGACAGAGAGAGAGAGGTAGACAGAGAGAGGGAGAAAAGTTAGTGAGAGAGAGAGATAGATGGAGAGAGAGAGAGAGGTTAGACAGAAAGAGAGAGAGAGAGAGAGAGAGAGAGGTAGACGGAGAGAGAGGTAGACAGAGAGAGAGAGAGGTAGACAGAGAGAGAGAGAGAGAGGGAGAAAAGTTAGTGAGAGAGAGAGATAGATGGAGAGAGAGGTAGACAGAGAGAGAGAGAGAGAGGGAGAGGTAGACAGAGAGAGAGAGAGAGAGAGAGGAGAAAAGTTCAAGTGAGAGAGAGAGGTAGATGGAGAGAGAGAGAGAGAGAGAGAGAGCAGAGAGTTCGACAGAGAGAGGGAGAGAAAGAGGTGGGGAGAGTTATGTAAATTGAATTCAGTGGGCAGCACTGTGTTTGGAATATCAGATACGTCACACTAACCGCAGCATCAGATTTACCGTGGCCTGGTGGAATTATTTAGCATGGCCTGGTGGAATGATTTAGCATGGCCTGGTGGAATGATTTAGCATGGCCTGGTGGAATGATTTAGCGTGGCCTGGTGGAATGATTTAGCATGGCCCGGTGGAATGATTTAGCGTGGCCTGGTGGAATGATTTAGCATGGCCCGGTGGAATGATTTAGCGTGGCCTGGTGGAATGATTTAGCATGGCCCGGTGGAATGATTTAGCGTGGCCTGGTGGAATGATTTAGCATGGCCCGGTGGAATGATTTAGCGTGGCCTGGTGGAATGATTTAGCATGGCCCGGTGGAATGTATTTCTGTATCACTGTCTCTCAGAGACAGTCCTGCTGCTGTGAGAACAATTGTACATTTTCAACATTCCCTTCCCCTCAGCCTTAACACCCAGGGGAGGAGAGGAGTGGCTACCTAGCTAGGATTACTTTTTTGTGTACTGCAATTCAGCTTCTAGCTGTGTACATGAAATAAACTAAACTAAATCTCCCTGTCTGGTCCACAGTCAACTCGGGGGACGGCCTTGACTACAGCCAGCAGAAGAGGGAGAACATCAGAGAGCTGATCTAGGAGACCCTGGAGGTGTGTGAGCGCTGCGTGGGAGAGGACGCTTTCATCAACATTAAATACTTGGTGCCAACCTACGAGTCCTGCATGCTCAACTGAATGGATGGACACAGTTGCAACCAGCCAACATCATTAACTCACTCTCAACCCTTCAACCACCAAACATTATTAAATCACCCTTCAACCCTCAGCCACCCAACATCATTAAATCACCCTTCAACCCTTCAACCACTCAACATCATTAAATCACCCTTCAACCACCCAACATCATTAACTCACCCTCAACCACCCAACATCATTACCTCACCCTCAACCACCCAACATCGTTAACTCACCCTCAACCCTTCAACCACCCAACATCATTAACTCACCCTCAACCACCCAACATCATTAACTTACCCTCAACCCTTCAACCACCCAACATCATTAACTCACCCACAACCACCCAACATCGTTAACTCACCCTCAACCCTTCAATCACCCAACATCATTAACTCACCCTCAACCACCCAACATCGTTAACTCACCCTCAACCCTTCAATCACCCAACATCATTAACTCACCCTCAATCACCCAACATCGTTAACTCACCCTCAATCACCCAACATCATTAACTCACCCTCAATCACCCAACATCATTACCTCACCCTCAACCACCCAACATCATTAACTCACCCTCAACCACCCAACATCGTTAACTCACCCTCAACCACCCAACATCGTTAACTCACCCTCAACCCTTCAACCACCCAACATCATTAAATCACCCTTCAACAACCCAACATCCCTATCTCACCCCCAACTGTTTTTTTAACCCTCAACCACCCCACCTTGAGGCAGCCCTCTCTACACTACCTATGTGACCCATTATATTCCTGACTGCAAGTCATTATTATTAACTGTCTGTGTAGATTAGAAAATCTACAACTTCCTTTTGTCTACTAGTTCTAGCTAATACTTTTAGTTATGTTCCTGTGAATGAGAGTCCCACCATGTTTATTTGACCCTGTGGCCACTCAAAAACAGCTTTATATCCTGTATCAACTGTTGAAAACAGTCATTATGCAGCTGAATCCTATGAGATAATTCTCCACTTAAAATTAGTTTTGACCAAATGATAACCGTACTGTATATCCTTGTATGTCCTATCCACTGCATTTTTTTGTTCTTCTCCTCTAATCAGGGACTGATTTAAACCTGGCTCACCATGTGGGTGCAAATAATTATCAGGTAGAACAAAAACACATCAGTACTCCAGACCTCATAGGGTAATATATAAATATCCCTGCCATATATCATAGCAACAGGTAATGTCCTGGTAACAGTATTATTGTGTAGTAGGCAAGGCAGTCTGCCACTACTGCTGCTCCTGGGCTGGAGCGTGCCCGAGCATGCTGGGAAATGCCCGGTGGAATGAGGACCAGCAGCATTCCTGCGTGCTGCTTACTCGTTGCCACAGAGCTCCCGGTAACCTGCTCTCTTGCCTTTGAACCATATCCCAAACCTCTCACACCAATCCTCTCACCAACATTATGTCTCTTCAGTCCTCTAAGGCTTGCCTTGTCTAGAATACAGCAGTTAATTAGATTCTCACTCAGAGCTTAAAGACACAATAAGAGCATCTCCCAGGAAACAATGGCTGAATTAGTCTGACTGCTGCTCACATCACACCACGGTGACCCAGCGGAGAAAACCACTCTAATTGATTTCTGACACTCACAAGGACACTCACAAGGACATTTGCCCAGTTCTCATTGTAACGAGCGTCATCCACAAAGCATCTTTGCTTTGTGGATGAGAGAAAATAGATTTTCGTCAATAGGCAACTTCATAACTTTGTTTGACTCATATGTTCAGATTCTTTGTCTGGCTCTGCCAAAGGCTTATATGTTGTTGATGCTTGTACAGTACTGCATGTCTCCATCATTATATGGTTTAAAATATCCCTCCCCATAACAACTTTCTCTCCACTACTCCATGGCTGAATCAATTCCTGCAGCTCAGTGCTACAATGTGTTATTGCTGGTAGGTTTGGATGTGTTACACTGTATGTCACTCTCTATTATCATAGGCACAGAAAGATCCCTTTGCAGGTCCATTCCTTCCTCTCCACTACTGGATCAATCCACTATGTACCCTTCAGCTCAGTGCTATGATCTATTGAAGTCTGTCCATGACTTCCCACTATCCAGTTTCAACCACTGAGAGACCACAGACAGACAGACACATAACACTGACGGACAGACAGACAGACAGACACATAACCACTGAGGGACAGACAGACAACCATTGACAGACAGACAGACAGACAGACAGACAGACAGACAGACAGACAGACAGACAGACAGACAGACAGACAGACAGACAGACAGACAGACAGACAGACAACCATTGACAGACAGACAGACAGACAGACAGACAGACAGACAGACAGACAGACAGACAGACAGACAGACAGACAGACAGACAGACAGACAGACAGACAGACAGACAGACAACCATTGACAGACAGACAGACACACTGAGGGAGAGACAAGTATGACTCCACTTCTCTTCATCACACCAAGCGTCTGGTTTGAGCTCGATTAGGTCACTTGAAAGGAACTAATCTGCGTAAAATAGAGTCTGTATTCTGTGTCGATTACACTGGACCAATGCTCATTTAGGTAGGTGAGAGGGCATAAGCGGAAATTGACATTGGCCTCCAGCAGGGCTGATCGGTAAGGGAGACACACACACACACACACACACACACACACACACACACACACACACACCCTAGCATCAGACCCAGGCAGTGTATTGTCTTTCCACATCCACAAGTTAGAGCAGAGCGAGAGCTGCTCATGCAAGGTAGTGCGAGCTGTGAAAAGAGCACAAATAGAAGGCAATCTGGCCTCATCTGAAGCGTGGCACTAGGACTGCGTCTGATTTGGAAGGCCCAGCGTGAAATGAAATGAGTTGAATGTTTTTTGTTGTTGTCTTCCTCTAAATGAAATGGGCCAGAAAACACCTTAAAAGAGAGACATTCATTTCGGAGACCACTGCTGCTGATCATAGCCTAACTTCCCTCTCGAAGTGTACTGAGCTATTTCTCATTTTGTCACCCTGTGTGCCACTACGAACGCATAGAGCGCCTTACAGTTTGTTTCCCACAACTTTGAAAATATAGTTTATAACTGGACGGCTTTGTCCTCTACAACTGATAGAATCTGGTTGCTATGAAGTTATTTTTATTTATTTTTTATATTTTTTATATTCCAGACTATTTAAGACGGTTTGTTAGATTCACTGCCTAATATGAAATATCTGCCCGTTGGGTGTTCTGGAGGATAATATTGATCTGCACGTTATTGAAATGTTTTGCAATATCTCTGTATTTGTCCGTTACTTCAGGTTTTCAGGTTTTCCTGATACCTCATATGTGTGTAGAGAAGATTAAGGAGATTCTGTGGATTTGCTAAAATAGCCCAGGCCCCAAATCCAGGTATGAACATTCTGGATCCTATTTATGCCACGGAATGTTTACTCTGATGTTAGAGTTGCTCAGCTGTGTGTGTGTGTGTGTGTGTGTGTGTGTGTGTGTGTGTGTGTGTGTGTGTGTGTGTGTGTGTGTGTGTGTGTGTGTGTGTGTGTGTGTGTGTGTGTGTAAGAAAAACAACACTGAAAATTACAGCTCTGATCTGGTATGACAGACTTCAATATGTGTGTGTGTGTGTGTGTGTGTGTATGTGTGTGTGTGTGTGTGTGTGTGTGTGTGTGTGTGTGTGTGTGTGTGTGTGTGTGTGTGTGTGTGTGTGTGTGTGTGTGTGTGTAGAAAAACAACACTGAAAATTACAGCTCTGATCTGGTATGACAGACTTCAATATTTGTGTGTGTGTGTGTGTGTGTGTGTGTGTGTGTGTGTGTGTGTGTGTGTGTGTGTGTGTGTGTGTGTGTGTGTGCGTGCGTAAGAAAAACAACACTGAAAATTACAGCTCTGATCTGGTATGACAGACTTCAATATGTGTGTGTGTGTGTGTGTGTGTGTGTGTGTGTGTGTGTATGTGTGTGTGTGTGTGTGTGTGTGTGTGTGTGTGTGTGTGTGTGTGTGTGTGTGTGTAAGAAAAACAACACTGAAAATTACAGCTCTGATCTGGTATGACAGACTTCAATATTTGTGTGTGTGTGTGTGTGTGTGTGTGTGTGTGTGTGTGTGTGTGTGTGTGTGTGTGTGTGTGTGTGCGTGCGTGCGTAAGAAAAACAACACTGAAAATTACAGCTCTGATCTGGTATGACAGACTGCAATATTTGTGTGTGTGTGTGTGTGTGTGTGTGTGTGTGTGTGTGTGTGTGTGTGTGTGTGTGTGTGTGTGTGTGTGTGTAAGAAAACAACACTGAAAATTACAGCTCTGATCTGGTATGACAGACTTCAATATTTGTGTGTGTGTGTGTGTGTGTGTGTGTGTGTGTGTGTGTGTGTGTGTGTGTGTGTGTGTGTGTGTGTGTGTGTGTGTGCGTGTGTAAGAAAAACAACACTGAAAATTACAGCTCTGATCTGGTATGACAGACTTCAATATTTGTGTGTGTGTGTGTGTGTGTGTGTGTGTGTGTGTGTGTGTGTGTGTGTGTGCGTGCGTAAGAAAAACAACACTGAAAATTACAGCTCTGATCTGGTATGACAGACTTCAATGTGTGTGTGTGTGTGTGTGTGTGTGTGTGTGTGTGTGTGTGTGTGTGTGTGTGTGTGTGTGTGTGTGTGTGTGTGTGTGTGTGTGTAAGAAAAACAACACTGAAAATTACAGCTCTGATCTGGTATGACAGACTTCAATATTTGTGTGTGTGTGTGTGTGTGTGTGTGTGTGTGTGTGTGTGTGTGTGTGTGTGTGTGTGTGTGTGTGTGTGTGTGTGTGTGTGTGTGTGTGTGTGTGTGTGTGTGTGTGTGTAAGAAAACAACACTGAAAATTACAGCTCTGATCTGGTATGACAGACTTCAATATTTGTGTGTGTGTGTGTGTGTGTGTGTGTGTGTGTGTGTGTGTGTGTGTGTGTGTGTGTGTGTGTGTGTGTGTGTGTGTGTGTGCGTGCATAAGAAAAACAACACTGAAAATTACAGCTCTGATCTGGTATGACAGACTTCAATATTTGTGTGTGTGTGTGTGTGTGTGTGTGTGTGTGTGTGTGTGTGTGTGTGTGTGTGTGTGTGTGTGTGTGTGTGTGTGTGTGTGTGCGTGCGTAAGAAAAACAACACTGAAAATTACAGCTCTGATCTGGTATGACAGACTTCAATGTGTGTGTGTGTGTGTGTGTGTGTGTGTGTGTGTGTGTGTGTGTGTGTGTGTGTGTGTGTGTGTGTGTGTGTGTGTGTGTGTGAAAAACAACACTGAAAATTACAGCTCTGATCTCGTGTGACAGACTTCAATATTTCAGATGTGTGTACAAACATTCAGCAGATCCAATGAAAGTAAGGATCTACCACTTCTAATTTATGCAATACCAGTGAAGCCTTCCTACTGGGTTCTAATGTAACCGTCCATCAAGTCGTACTACAGCCCACCATCGGTATGCCCTTTTCCCAGTGAGTACGGCATTTCTGCTCTCTGGCACCCTTCCACCTGTGGAAACAGTTGTTCCTGGAAGGGGTAAATAGCTCCCCCTAATCCCCAACCTGGCCTAATCCTGGCGTGTCATCAGCGACCCTGGGAGTTCCTGGGGGGATGCAGTCACTCAGCGCTACTGGTTATTATTAGCCTGGACAACTTTGCCCTCGACAGCTGCCCCTGCGGCCTGCCTCACCCCCCCCACACACACAACTGGGCCAGCTAATGCTAACGCTACGCTATGCTATGCTACGCTAGCTCTTCTGTAAGCTTTTCTTCCGTTTGCTCGCTGGCCGCTCTGCTCCAGAAGGTGACTTTCCCAAAGCCAGCCTCCGTGGAGCTCAAGTCTGTCCTCGCTCCATCATCGCGGTGGCGGGAGAAGAAAGGCTTTTGTAACGGTGAGCCTAGAAAGAGTTCTACACTCTTAGAAAAAAGGTTCCAAAAAGGGTTCTTTTTTGGTTCTACCTGGAACGAAAAGGGTTCTACTATGTGGACAGCCAAAGAACTCTTTAAAGTCCTAGATAGCACCTTTTTTTCTAAGAGTGTACAAAGGCAATGGAAACAGCCACAATGGGTTGTGCGCTGTGAACAAATAGGATTGTCTGAGAGAGCAGCCTGGCCTCAAAGACGTAACACAGTAACTCTGTGACAGTCAAATTAGTATGATATGTTACGTTTGGTATGGTTATGTAAGACAGAAGGTTAGTTCAGCTAAAAATGGAAGGAGGGAGGTTGGTCGGGGAGGATAGGTGGGTGGCCGTATAATGCAAACGTCTAGCAACCTAAAGGATGTGTATTTGAATCACATCACGGACAAATGTAGCATCTTAGCTAATTAGCAACTTCACACTTAGCATTTAAGCTAACCCTTACCCTAACCTTAACTCCTAGCCTTAACTCCTAACATGAACCCTAACCCCCAACACGAACCTTAGCACCAACCTTAACCTCTAACCCCTAGCCCAGCTCACGTTCGCCACCTAGCTAACTTTAGGCCACAACAAATTAGAATTTGTAACATGTCATACGTATTGCAAAGTGTCTACAACAGGATGGATGAGGAGACAGGGGCTGTTGTGTCACCTGGCGGGGAGTGAGATTTAAGAGCAGTCAGCTGCATGATGGGACCGCAGGCTGCGGAGGCCAGCTCCTCTCACTCACTCAACCAGACTGAGAAAATATCAAAAGGAGCCGACAACTGGAGCTTTACGACACCACTGTGGCTCACCGTACAAACAAACTCTGTACGAACAAACTCAATGTGAAAGGGCTTGTTTGTGTCTTTTCATCTGAGTTAATTCTACACCGTGTCATGTATCATTTCTGCAATATCCACCTAGACACGCATCTTTTTTTTTAGGTGTTTCTGCTGTTGTTATGCTTATAAAGGTTCCCCTAAAATGACTACTGGCTGGTATTGCTGAGATCTCAGCCAGTTGTGGCCATCCTACCTACAACACACTGCAAACCCACTGACCTGGCTCTTAGTGCAGTTCAGTAGAGGAATGCCTCTCAGTGAGCTGCTCTCACAAGGTAGATTGTTAGAAGCAACAATGAAGGTAGTGGAGGGCGGTGCAACCAAAATAAATGGCCCACTGGGATCAATTCATCTTGTTCAAGTCAATCTGGCAGAGGCCACACTCTACCAGGGAGCCCCTCAGCACCTGCGTTAATCTTCAGCACCAATGCAGCAGCTGTCAGTTCTGAGGTTTAATTCAATAGTCAGATAATGGGGAACACTTTCAAAGGGAGCTCATGTTACGGTTGACTCGCAGTGCTTCACGAAATGCCTCCTAAATATGAAATAAACTGTGACGTCACTCCGTCCTATTTCCTTTTTGACCTACATGTGTAGCTGTGTGGTGTGTATCTCTCATCTGTGTAGAGCAGTCTGTATGTAGAGCCTCACGGGAGAATTCACTACGGGATCAATCCTTCTCCTTGGAATAACGTAATCAATGAGCAGGCACTTGTCCTCTTCCTCTCCCTCACCAGCAGGTCTTATCACTCACAAACACTCCTCCTCTCCCTCATATACACTCTCTCTCTCGTTCTTTCTTATCTGCTATTGGTCACCTCTTTCCCCCACCCTGTTTACAATACAATAATGGGGACTGTTGTGGCATTTGCAGGATTTTCTTCCTTATCTCTAGCCACACGTAGATTTTTCAGACAGGCGACTGAAAATTGTAAATGTTTCTAGTAGTTTGTCCCCAGTCTGTCAGAGTGATCCATGGTTTAGGACATTAGGTCGTTGTGCTGACGTTTGGTGGTTCCTCCCGCTGACTGATGAAGGGCAAGGAGATTTGCCCTATCAATGCTCTCCCTCAGAGGTGGCTGTAGCTGTCCCACCAACCTCCCTCCCTCCTCTCCCTGTGACAACAGCCACGCATGCCATTCCACCGAGTGGACGGACCACTATTAGAACATGGAAAGGCACCGCGCCAAGTCCGTCTAACATCTGAGGGCTTTTGAACATTAACACTTGTATCTGTGGTATCTGTGGATCTGTGGGATCTGTGGGATCTATGGTATCTGTGGATCTGTGGTATATGTGGTATCTGTGGATCTGTGGTATCTGTGGATCTGTGGTATCTGTGGATCTATGGTATCTGTGGATCTGTGGTATATGTGGTATCTGTGGATCTGTGGTATCTGTGGATCTGTGGTATATGTGGTATCTGTGGATCTGTGGTATCTTCAGTATCTGCGGGATCTGCGGTACCTTTGGATCTGTGGTATCTGTGGATCTATGGTATCTGTGGATCTGTGGTATATGTGGTATCTGTGGATCTGTGGTATCTTCAGTATCTGCGGGATCTGCGGTACCTTTGGATCTGTGGTATCTGTGGATTTGTGGTATCTGTGGATCTGTGGTACATTTGGATCTGTAGTATCTGTGGATCTGTGGTACCTGTGGATCTGTGGTATCTGTGGTATCTGTGGCACCTGTGGTATCTGTGGTATCTGTGGAATCTATGAATCTGTGGTATCTGTGGTATCTGTGGAATCTATGAATCTGTGGATCTGTGGCACCTGTGGATCTGTGGTATCTGTGATATCTGTGGATCTGTGGTATCTGTGGATATATGGTATCTGTGGTATCTGTGGTATCTGTGGTATCTGTGGATCTGTGGATCTGTGGTATCTGTGGATCTGTGGTATCTGTGGATCTGTGGCCTTACATATGTGCACAAGCACAATGGAGGTTTGAGTGTATACATCTCATCTGTTTACCTAGGCTTGCCAAGCACTCTTGATTGGCATTGGCCATGTGCGTGTTTAACAGAACAATGTGCAAAACCATGACTGTATTATGGGCTAGCTTCAAAGGACAAACCAAGGTTGCCATCTCTCCACCAAACCCATCATCCACCTATCCGGTGCCATGTGAGGATCAGCCCTGCTTTCCTTTCGCCTTGAGAAGGTACAATAGAAAAAGGTACATCCTGCCTCCCTAGAAAACCTAACAAAGAGTGTTTGGCTTTACCCCTCTGCTCTCTGCAACCAGCCGTGCTGGCTTTTGGCATGGACGGACAGACAGCGCCTGCCCGGGGGTTTGATTAGAGCGCTGCATTGGTGTCGGGGCTGCCTGGTGTCGGGGCTGCCTGGGGGAAGGGGTCCTAATCCACCGCCACCCAGACGGATGGAAGGATTGAGCCGTTCCACTTTGAGACTCCTCTGACCCTTCCTCCAGACCAAGAGGAATAGAGAATAGCTGTGAATTTCAACCCTTCAACCCAACCTGACACACACTAATTATAACCTGAGTGTACAAAACATTAAGAACACCTGTTCTTTCCATGACACAGACTGGCCAGGTGAATCCAGGTGAAAGCTATGATGCCTTATTGATGTCACCTGTTAAATCAACTTCAATCAGTGTAGATGAAGGTGAGGAGACAGGGTTAAAGAAGGATTTTAAATCCATGAAACAATTGAGACATGGATTGTATGTGTGCCAATCAGAGGGTGAATGGGCAAGACAAAAGATTTAAGTGCCTTTGGATGGGGTATGATAGTAGATGCCAAGAACTGAAACGCTGTTGGGTTTTTCACGCCTACCAGTTTCCCCTGTATAGAATGGTCCACCACCCAAAGGACATCCAGCCAATTTTACACAACTGTGGCAACCATTGGAGTGAACATTGGCCAGCATCCCTGTGGAATGCTTTCGATGAAAGCATTCAGTCCATTCCCCAACGAATTGAGGCTGTTCTGAGGGCAAAAGGAGGGGTATGTGTTATGTAAAGTATGCTTGTTTCACCTGCCGCCAGCCTCTCAAACAATGTGCTTACCTCTCTCTTTTCCATTTGACCCTCTCTCTCTTCTCTGCATTTGTCTGTAATTGACCCAGATTCAGACAGCATGTTTCCCTGTAGTTTACCCAGTAGCATAGCTATAGAACTCCACACACAGGACACAAACCTTTTGTGCTGTGTGTGTGTGTGTGTGTGTGTGTGTGTGTGTGTGTGTGTGTGTGTGTGTGTGTGTGTGTGTTATAAGGGAATTTGGACTCCATCATCATTACTGCTGTGATAGATAATGTTACAACAATGCTATCTCAACCTAGCGGGAATCATTTCCCTGATTAGCCTGTGGCCCGTGAGGCCAGGAACATTTGCCCTTTGTCTCTAGTTTCCTGTTAGGGTCTCAGGGGTCTCTCATAGCACTGCCGTTAAGACGCCCTCTTCAAAAGCGGCTAAACGCAAAATAATCTGGAGCACTCTTAATTGGATTAATTGTTGAGTGGAGCCTGTGTTTTTTTAAAAATCACAAAAAACACAGGGGTTGGGGGCGCAGTGGTGTGTGTGTGTGGGGGGGGGGGGGGGGGTTGCTTTACATTATATCTCAGCTCTACACTAGCCTGCTGCAAAGACACACAAACTCTTTCAATCTCTCTCTCTCTCTCTCTCTCTCTCTCTCTCTCTCTCTCTCTCTCTCTCTCTCTCTCTCGCTCTCACACACACACATCACAACCACACATCACAACCACATGACCCAACTCAAAAACAGAGCCAGGAACAAGGTACAAATTACCATGCTCGCTGATGGAGATAAGAACTAAACCCATTTTCAAAGCTTGAAATAGATGCCAGATCTTTTTGATGCCAGAAATGTGTGACTTCTCTCCATCAGCCTGGGCTCATAGACTGACGTAACACAATACATGTAAATATGGAGCACCACATTAAAATAATATGTTATATTTGGTATGGTTGTGAGATTATGAGATTCAAACACATATGAGATTCAAACACACAACCTTTGGGTTGTTAGACGTTCGTGTTATACATTATTAATGTTGTTTTTTCATGAAATAACCTTTCTTATGTAACCATATAACATATTATTCTATTTGGTGCTCCATATTTACATTTACCACTTTGCAACTACTTAGCATGTTAGCTAAACATCAGCAACCATGGTAATTTGTACCTTGCGTCTGGCTGTTTTTCTGAGTTGGGTCACGTGTGTGTGTGTGTGTGTGTGGTGTGTGTGTGTGTGTGTGTGTGTGTGTGTGTGTGTGTGAAGGAGAGTACCCTAAGCCCTTAACCTTACTCTTAGCCCAAAGGTTGTGTGTTCGAATCATGGACAACTTTGCAACTACATGTTAGCTAACCCTTTAACCTAATAACTAACCTTAACCCTACCTTGAATCTTAACCCCTGGCTTAGCTAACATTAACCACCTAGCTAACGTTAGCCACAGTAACTGGGAATTTGCAACATATTATACATTACAAAATTTGTAACATATTGTACAAATTTGAATTTCATAAAATTGTAATTGTAATTTGTAACAAATGATACGAAATGGACAGCCACAAATGAATACAAACCATACGAAACGTAATATCTCATACTAATTGGAGTGTCCCGGATTTATGTTTACTATGTTACTTCTACTTGCAGCACTTACTGTATATTCAAAGAAGTGAAAAGTGAAAATATGAAATATAAAGCAAAAACCATGAACAATTTAGCTATCTCTGAGCCACATCAAATAACATTTTATTTTTCCCTCTTCCTCGTTTTTTCATTCTACTCTGCCAAGTGGGTTATCTCTCCTTGAAGTAAAAGAAACCTGATTCAGTTATCAATCCTTCAAAAATATAGACATTTGTGATGTGTTTTCACTTCCAGTGTTGCGTTACATTCACACCAGTGCTTTAGTAATTGGAAGAGATGGGGCACACATTTCTTACCCCCAGGCATAAAATACATGTTGAAGGCTTTTTTTCTCTCTGACAGACGACGACAAAGCAATGTGGAGAAATGTCTTGAGACCTGGTAGGTCTGTGTTAATAATACTTCTACTCTGTTGTCTCGGTCGACATATCGCAGCTCGAGATGGTCAAATGTAGTAATTTAGTGTGATGGACAGCTATTACAACCTAATAGTGTTTTTCCCAGGTTGGTAAAGGCAATGACATGGAAATATAATTATATGAATAATATAATGTAATTCTACTTCTATGGGTAACCATAGCAACATCTCCCCTCCTGCTTTGAACGATCCATGAGATATGTTGTTCCTTGTTGTTATCTTAAAGAATGTGTGTTGTAGCCTATCGCCTGTGTGAGACACACTAGTGAGTCCTGAAGTGCATCACTGAGGGCTGACACATGACGGCTAAGCCAGAGGTCACAGTGCAGCTGGTTAGTATTCATACGCCGAAGCAGAGGGACTACTTCCACAAAGGCAGAGAGACTAGGGAACCAATTGAATAGGGGCCAAGGTCAAATTCTCAGATTTAGGTGGGCACCACTCCAGTCGACAACAGCTGCCAAATTTAGAACATGACAGGGTTTCGTTTCAATTAAGGAACGACCCAGGTGGGCGGCTCCAATATGTGGGCTATTGATCATCTGAATTGAGTTAATCCTCAATGAATATGGAAAGGTCTGTCCAAAGATGGGGCAGGCTTGTTAAAATAACCTAGGCCTGTACTGAATGTTATCACATTGATAAATGAATCCAAAGCAGACACTGAGAGTTATTGTAACGTGCTGTTTGAGATTTAAACATCATGGTGCGTGTCTATTCCGGTTACATGACTAATAACTCAAAATCAAATCAAATCCAATGTTAGTGGTCACGTACACATGGTTAGCAGATGTTATTGGTCACATACACATGCTTAGCAGATGTTATTGTGAGTGTAGCAAAATGCTTACGCTTCTAGATCCGACAGTGCAGCAGTATCTAACAGGTAATATCTAACAATTCCACAACAAAACCTAATATCTAACAAATTCCACAACAAAACCTAATATCTAACAAATTCCACAACAAAACCTAATACACACAATCTAGTAAAGGAATGGGAGGAGAATATATAGGTATAAAATATATGGATGAGCAGTGACAGAGCAGTTAAGATGTAATAGACAGTAAAGAATAGATAGTGAAGGATACAATATAAACATATGAGATGAGTAATGCAGGATATGTAAACATTCTTCAAGTATCATTATTAAAGTGATTTGTGTTCTATATATTAAAGTATCAAGTCTGTAGGTAGGCAGCCGCCTCTCTGTGCTAGTGATGGCTGTTTAACAATCTGATGGCCTTGAGATAGAAGCTGTTTTTCAATCTCTCTGTCCCAGCTCTGATGCACCTGTACTGACCTCACCATCTGGATGGAAGCGGGGTGAACAGGTTGTGGCTCGGGTGGTTATTGTCCTTGATTATCTTTTTTACCTTCCTGTGACATCGGGTCGGGTGCTGTAGGTGTACTGGAGGGCAGGTAGTTTGCCACCGGTGATGCATTGTGCAGACCGCACCACCCTCTGGAGAGCCTTGTGGTTGTGGACGGGACGGTGCAGTTGCCGTACCAGGCGGTGATACAGCCCGACAGGATGCTCTCGATTGTGCACCTGTAAAAGTTAGTGAGGGTTTTCGATGACAAGACACATTTCTTCAGTCTCCTGAGGTTGAAGAGGTGCTGTTGCGCCTTCTTCACCACACTGTCTGTGTGTGTGGACCATATCAGTTTGTCGGTGATATGTACACAGAGGGACTTAAAACTTTCCACCTTCTCCACTTCTGTCCCGTCGATGTGGATGCGGGGTGCTCCCGTTTCCTGAAGTCCACTATCATCTCTTTTGTTTTTCTGACATTGAGTGAGGGTGAGAGACATTGAGTGACATTGAGTGAGTTACATGTCACATTGAGTGACATTGATATTTTCCTGACACCACACTCCGAGGTCCCTAACCTCCTCCCTGTAGGCTGTCTCTTTGTTGTTGGTAATCAAGCCTACCACTGTTGTGTCATCTGCAAACTTGATGATTGAGTTGAAGGCGTGCACGGCCACACAGTCGTGGGTGAACAGGGAGTACAGGAGGGGGCTGAGAACCTACCCTTGTGGGTCCCCAGTGTTGAGGATCAGCACTGGGGTTGGCCCACCTGGGGTTGGCCCGTCAGGAAGTCCTGTAGTCAATGAACAGCATTCTTACATAGGTATTCCTCTTGTCCAGATGGGATAGGGCAGTGTGCAGTGTGATGGCGATGGCATCGTCTGTGGATCTATTGGAGCGGTTTGCAAATTGGAGTGGGTCTAGAGTATCAGGTAGGGTGGAGGTGATATGGTCCTTGACTAGTCTCTCAAAGCACTTCATGATGACGGAAGTGAGTGCTATGGGGTGATAGTCATTTAATTCAGTTACCTTAGCTTTCTTGGGAACAGGAATAATGGTGGCCATCTTGAAGCATGTGGGGACAGCAGACTGGGATAGGGACTGATAAAATATGTCTGTAAAAGTCAACCATTGGTTTCTATCATATCACTCTTGAAGATGCGAGGAGAGGGGCGGGGGTACACCATAACATTGAATATAATTATCTCCATCAAATTGAAAAATGAATCATTACATAAGTGTTTGCAGGGAGAATTGCCCCATGTTCCTTTACCTCCTACTGGTCTTTATATGCCCAAAACTAGTCAGCCATCTGTGAAAAGCTTTCTGAACCCTCATCTATCGATGTGCCCTTCAGCAAGGCACTTAACCCTAAGTTAAGTCTTTAAGTTGCTCGGGATAATAGCCTCTGCTAAATGACCAAAACGTACATTTAAATTGAATAATGTTTCATTTGCAATGTTTCCAAAGTCTCCTATGCTTTTGATTTCTCCGCAACAACTGAAATATAATTTTTAGAGCCCCATACAACCTGTGTATGAAATCTGTAAATTCACTTTCTCTTCTACTGTCCACAATTGGTCCTAATCGCTGTAGATCACCTACTGGCACTTCACCGCCCTCATGGTGCAGTACCTTGTGCTTATTGGTGATATCACCAGTCCCTTGAAGGCGCTTTTGACCAATAGGCGAAGAGGGGACGCAAGCTTTTGGCGAATACTCGCTGCAGTTAACAGTGGTGGATCGGAACGTCCCTGAGCGCGGAGTAGAGGAGAGTACACGGCGATACAGTCTTTGGGAGGAGATAGTGCTTATTTTACCCCCTCTCTCAGCTCTAACAACAAATTAAATACGATTTTGGTTCAGAGGGTCGTCTAACTACAGCAATCGAAACGTGGGAGGAACAAAGGATTTGATCTTTCAAGTTTTTCTTTAGCATTTGTTTTCTTTTCATAAAACAGGATTCTGTTGGAGGCTCGCTCGCACTCTAGACGCAAAGATGATGGTTGGAGAGATCGAGGTGAAGGAGAGACCGAGGCCGAGTCCCGACTATTTGATGCAATTGTTAAACGAAAAGAAGCTGATGACCAGTTTGCCAAATCTGTGCGGTATCTTTACACACCTTGACCGGCTTCTCGATGAAGGTAAAAGGCCGTGGAGAAATGGGGTAGTTGGGAGGGAAGGAGTGACTACGGCGCTGTCCATAAGGGCTCGGTGGGCATGCTTGCTGCATAGGGGAGCGCATGCATGGTAGCTACCTAGCTAACATGGCTAACGAGCTACATTATCGCACTGGGCAACACAACTTCTTCTTTTAACTTTACAAAGTGAGAACTGCGAGGAAATGAAACTCTTGCACCATCCAAGAAGGATATGTATTCCCTACCACAAAACCTCAATGATGTATTTGTAGTTAACATGTCCTGTTGTTCTCTGATTTGAGGACGAAGTGAAAAGTTATTTTTTTGTGGTGTTTTTTGCCTGCTAACTAGCTAACTTAGCCGGAACCGATAAACTAGTTAAGTTAGTATGCGTCCCAGGAAGAAACTGTTTGATAGCCAGACTTTTCCATTTCAGCTGTAGTCTTGGCTTTAGCCTACCTCGTATTATGTAAGTGAATGTGATAGTTTGTTCTATAGAGGATGTATTGTTGCCAGGATGCAGGTTCCATCTAATTCAACGGAGTAGGATTGGTAGATAAGTACTATAACCATGTTGTAATCAAACATGAAGCTTCATAACAAGTACAGCAATATATCTGTCTGTATTCAGTCCTAAGCAGCTCGTTTCCATAACGTATAGTATTTGCTTATCAGAATCTGGTGTAATTGCACAACATCGGAATGTGCCCCGGCTGTTGCCTTTCGGGGTTTGAAACAATGGGCAGCGGAGTTGTTTGCCTTGCAAAGATAACCAGCTCCAGCGTTTTGCAGTTACATGACCCTCTAAAACATACATTGGCTGCGGAAGAAATATCCCCGATGATTAGGCAGGAATTGTGTAGCTTTGTCTTCATTTGACATAGTCTTGTTTTTCTATGTCGTCTTTTTTGTCGGGCTCATATTCTCAGCGTTGTTGTCGCATGATATTGTTCTAGTATGCCACTTAAGATGTATAGTTAATATAAGTCTATGCTACTATTTCGGTCCTTTTCTATCATACACAATGAACAATTCATGACAGTGTGTTTTATGTAATTGAGTAGGTAACGCTAGAGAGCGCCACTTTCCCCTCACTCTCCTTATCTCTGTGGGCAGCTGACATCCAATCACTTTCCTGGAATTAAAAACTTTTAGCTGTATATTTCGTATATTCTAATTTAATGCAAAAAGGACAGGAAAACTATTGCATCGATAAAACTGAGTTTCACGCCAAATATAGAACCAAATCTGTCAAGTCAAATGTGCACACATTTTTTTCTAACCAGATAAAACAAAAGGAAGTACTGTCACATCTTGTAGAACAAGATTTCTTTGCTCCAGTCTCCCATGCAGGCCAGTTTAGATAAACTCTCAACCTCTACTTCTCCAGTTAAACATTCCTGAAATGATTACCCTGCAACAAGACAAGCTCTACTCAACCCTTTCCTTCCATCACCTGCTGTTTTAGTCAAAGCTGTTTTTCCTTCTGGGGAGACACGGGAAACTAGGGGCCTTTTTCTCTCCTCTTCTATCCTGCCTACCTGTCTCCCCCCTCAGACAAACAAAATAATTGACCAGAATCCACAGTAAGCCTCTCTCTCACACACTGAATCTGTTTACCCAGGCAGCTTTGTAAGGCTGGCCACGGTGCACACTCAGCTGGCAGCCCGATGTGGCTGCACCCTCCCGGGCTTGTTACTCAGAGTGTGGGGGTGTTTATAAGACGCCATGTCTGGGCCAGATCCTGGGCCCCTCTTCCCTGGCTGCGCATGAGGTTTCACAATTCACATACTGCCGTCTGCTCTCTCCAGCCACACAGCTCGACCGTTTACCGGGGTTACTACAGCAGCCGTCCAAACTTCACCCCTCTGCCAAATGTTTAGTGGGTGTGTTAGGAAAATAACACCCAGTGCAGAGAAGGCTCTTGGCTAAAGCCGTCTGCTTAGTCTTTTGGACTTGAGCTTGGCGGCATGAGCCCACCCCCATCAAAGCGCACCCTGTAAATGTGGATTCCTGAGATTGAGTGAAACCCTCTTCTAAGTGCAGTGAGAAGCATTCCCATGACATGGCAGGATGATGTTTAGAAAGTAGACCTATTAATCACAGCGGGAAGCTAGTTGTGTGAGGTACATTTGCGTGCCATTCAGGTTATGCAAATGTCGACTGCGGTTTCAGTCGGCAGGGAGGGTGAACATCGCAGCTCATTGTGACTTCTGTTGGGGACGAAAGCTTGCAGTCTGCAGTGATTTTGTTAATTTAACCTCTCGCATTGTTGTTTGATTCATTTTTAGTTCCATTGATTCATTCGGAGATTTATCCAGGAAGTAGCTTACAACTCGGGATTCTATTTTGGTTGCATAGTAAGTGACACTATAGGAATCCAACCTGTCTATCATTAGTCAAGGTGACCCTGGTGCCTGCTGATTGGTGACTGAATGACAACCAGACATGGTGAAGGAAATACTTTTCAACAAAGACGAGGCTACTTTTTACTGTCAATATTTCAGCGGCATTGTTTTACTCAAGACTCTTTGGGGAGAAATACTCAGCGTGTAGATAAAATCACATATTAAGGTGCTCGTCGTGAGAATCCTCATTTACTCACAGGTGGTGTAAGAACACACGTATCTCCATGTCTCGCACGCAGATAGAGATGTACCTTGACCACACAGAAAAATGGCCTCTCCTCTGTCTAAACGGGCAGCTAAAGGGAAGGGAAAGAAAGTTAAGATTCTCTCCCAGTTGCCTCTCCTTCAGAGCCCTGCCAACAGCTGCACATGCACGTATATAACACATTCCCTGCACATACACTAGTGGTGCGCGGGCCAATTATAATTATTTTTTTTCACCCGCAATTTCTCATAACCCAGCCGAAACCGCCAGACTGTGAAAATCTGAGGCCCGTACCCGACCCGCTAGTATAGAAAATGAGCACAGGTTTATTTAGTTTTCTGGGCCACATGACAGATGTGAAGCTGCATGCATGTACTGAATTATAACTAACAAATAACTTATTAAAATGTTGGAAATTCTAAACAGGGACCTGATATAAATAAGACCAAAAAAATGGCCTTCCGTCATCTGACAGTAGCCTGCTCACCAGAATGTCATAAATCGATAGAATGAATGCTTTAATCTAGTTGACATCAGTAAAGTCGTGTCGTCTCTGCTTCTTTTGCGCAGCAAAGGCGTTTAGGGGGGGAATACAATAACAAAAAAATTAAATTATTTTCTGTGCAAAATGTCCAACTGACCTCGATTTGACCGGTTGTAGGAAATGGAACGTTGTGAAAATGACCCAACATGTTTCTGATAACATTTCAGTTTGCCTTGGATACACATTTTCTGTGTTTGAATGACTCCGCTTTTATGATGCTGATAAAGATAGGGATTGTGTTGAGGTGCTAACTGCGCTTTCATTCTCTCAAGATGCTGAAATAAAGAAATCATATTTGTCCTCTTCCCGAAGTCAAAGTTTGGCATATATTTTGTGTATCGTTTTACTGCAAGAAATGCTTAATTCTGCATGAGTTAATATTAAGGCTATGTGAGAGCTTATAGACCTTATCCTGCCTGTTACCTAAAGTATTTGGCAATTGGCTGTGTAGGCTATTTGGTGCGTACAGTCGGGCCCTAAAGCTTTACACAATAATGATAAAGATAAAGTCCATGTGGAATACAGATATAAATTGCACAAGAATGATGGATTTTAAAAGTTACTGTTTCCCCTTTATCCACACAGTTAACCCACCCTTTATCCACACAGTTAACCCACCCTTTATCCACACAGTTAACCCACCCACCCTTTATCCACACAGTTAACCCACCCACCCTTTATCCACACAGTTAACCCACCCATCCTTTATCCACACAGTTAACCCACCCTGTCGGTACTGTGGGTAATGGGTCAACCCGCACATCACTAACACATACGTGTGTGTGTGTATAACACACATTCCCTGCATACACACGTATATAACACATTCCTCCGCCTACAACTTGGTGTGTGTGTGTGTGTGTGTATATAACACACATTCCCTGCATACACACGTATATAACACATTCCCCCGCCTACAACTTGGTGTGTGTGTGCAGCTGTTTAAATGGTGAGGGGACAGCCAACACCAGTGAGCGTTAACCCCTGTGTGAAACAACGACTCCCAGTTCCCTGGCTTAGCTTGGCACTGAGATGCGTGTCTAGCCTAGCTCCTTGTATTGAGCCACTCAAGGTCACTTTGGTGGAGTTGACAGGCGCTTTTGAAAATCCCGTGCGCAGCAGTTGCGAGGTGACAGCCGACATGTATTAAAAAAATAAAAATGTTTAACCATTTGCCGTTGACATGCCAACAAGCAAACTGCAATATTTTCTGTTGGCAGGAGATTGTATGACATTCTGGAAGGCTGTTGAAGTACAGGCTATTGGTTTAGAGGTGAGAGTCAGGGCTGTAATCAGTATAGTATCAGACTGTATATAGAGACTTCTTTGGATGTCGACCCCCTGACTTTTTCTACAGTTAAATCCTAATCTGTGCCAAGGGCCCTCTCGTTACAATTTCCATTTGAACCCTGTTTTGTACCACAAACGTGCTGCAGGTTGTGCGTGGCACCGATTTCTCGCAATGGATAGGTCTTTTGTTTAATGTTTGTTGCCAGTGTTCTGTTTAACTGTTTAGAAAGGCCCTGTGCCAAGCCCCTGGGAGAGCGTCAAGGTTTAGAGTTGGTCTTGAAAGATTACAGAAGAGAAAAGTTCTCCATCGGTCTCAGCCGGTTACTACTTCATTTCTTGCCGTAGGGTGACCTTCTGCGAGCGCGGCCGTAGGCTGACCCTTTGCCAGCGCAGGGCAGAGACCTGCACTAACCTTTGACACACAATCAATTTGCCGTCTAACAAGATTGAGTGCTGCTCGCGAAGCAAGATGGCGCTTGGGGCTTTGAAAGACCTAAGCTATCGAATGGAGAGACTATAGGAGGGGAGGGGGCTCAGGGCACGGTTGTTGTGCAGGCTGAAAGCTGATATGCTTCTCTGTCCCCCTCCACACCCGTGCCTCTGCTTCCCTCCCAAGGCACTACTTATGAGCTGGAATTTAATTAACAATACCCATTCTGTGAGCAGCTTTACTGAGCTGCCTGTTGTATAGCTTAGTTGTGGCTCTGACTCCTCTCTCTCGCTCTCCCTCTCTCCCCTGGCATGACTCTCTCTCTCTCTCTCTCTCCCTCCCCTGGTATGACTCTCTCTCGCTCTCTCTCTCTCCCTCCCCCGGCATGACCCTCTCTCTCTCCCCTGGCATGACCCTCTCTCTCTCCCCTGGCATGACCCTCTCTCTCTCCCCTGGCATGACCCTCTCTCTCTCCCCTGGCATGACCCTCTCTCTCTCCCCTGGCATGACCCTCTCTCTCTCCCCTGGCATGACCCTCTCTCCCTCCCCCGGCATGACCCTCTCTCCCTCCCCCGGCATGACTCTCTCTCTCTCTCTCTCTCTCTCTCTCGACATGACTCTCTCTATGACTCTCTCTCTCTCTATGACTCTCTCTCTCTCTATGACTCTCTCTCTCTCTCTATGACTCTCTCTCGACATGACTCTCTCTCTCGACATGACTCTCTCTCTCTCTCTCGACATGACCCTCTCTCTCTCTCTCTCGACATGACCCTCTCTCTCGACATGACCCTCTCTCTCTCTCGACATGACCCTCTCTCTCTCTCTCGACATGACCCTCTCTCTCTCTCTCGACATGATCCTCTCTCTCTCGACATGACCCTCTCTCTCTCTCTCGACATGATCCTCTCTCTCTCGACATGACCCTCTCTCTCCCCCGACATGACCCTCTCTCTCCCCCGACATGACCCTCTCTCTCCCCCGACATGACCCTCTCTCTCTCTCCCCCGACATGACCCTCTCTCTCTCTCTCTCTCTCCCCGACATGACCCTCTCTCTCTCTCTCTCTCTCCCCGACATGACTCTCTCTCTCTCTCTCCCCCCTGGCATGTCTCTCTCTCTCTCTCCCCGAACATGACTCTCTCTCTCTCCCCGACATGACCCTCTCTCTCTCTCTCCCCCCGACATGACCCTCTCTCTCTCTCCCCCGACATGACCCTCTCTCTCTCTCTCTCTCTCCCCCGACATGACCCTCTCTCTCTCTCTCTCTCCCCCGACATGACCCTCTCTCTCTCTCTCTCCCCCCCGACATGACCCTCTCTCTCTCTCTCTCCCCCCGACATGACCCTCTCTCTCTCTCTCTCCCCCGACATGACCCTCTCTCTCTCTCTCTCCCCCGACATGACCCTCTCTCTCTCTCTCCCTCCCCTGGAATGTCTCTCTCTCTCCTTCCCCGGCATGACTCTCTCTCTCTCTCCCTCCCCTGGCATCTCTCTCTCTCTCTCTCCCCGACATGACCCTCTCTCTCTCTCTCTCTCTCCCCGACATGACCCTCTCTCTCTCTCTCCCCCGACATGACCCTCTCTCTCTCTCTCCCTCCCCTGGAATGTCTCTCTCTCTCCCTCCCCTGGAATGTCTCTCTCTCCTTCCCCGGCATGACTCTCTCTCTCTCTCTCCCTCCCTGGCATCTCTCTCTCTCTCTCCCCCCTGGCATCTCTCTCTCTCTCCCCCCCCATGACCGACCCTCTCTCTCTCTCTCGACATGACCCTCTCTCTCTCTCTCGACATGACCCTCTCTCTCTCCCTCTCCCCCGACATGACCCTCTCTCTCTCTCTCTCCCCCGACATGACCCTCTCTCTCTCTCTCCCCCGACATGACCCTCTCTCTCTCTCTCCCCCGACATGACCCTCTCTCTCTCTCTCTCTCCTCCCCTGGAATGTCTCTCTCTCTCTCCTCCCCTGGCATCTCTCTCTCTCTCTCCCTCCCCTGGCATCTCTCTCTCTCTCCCCCGACATGACCGACCCTCTCTCTCTCTCTCGACATGACCCTCTCTCTCTCTCTCGACATGACCCTCTCTCTCTCCCTCTCCCCCGACATGACCCTCTCTCTCTCTCTCTCCCCCCCATGACCCTCTCTCTCTCTCTCCCCCGACATGACCCTCTCTCTCTCTCCCCCCGACATGACCCTTTCTCTCTCTCTCCCCGACATGACCCTCTCTCTCTCTCCCCTCCCCGGCATAACTCTCTCTCTCTCTCCCTCCCCTGGCATCTCTCTCTCTCTCTCCTCCCCCGACATGACCCTCTCTCTCTCTCTCTCTCTCTCCCCCGACATGACCCTCTCTCTCTCTCTCTCTCTCTCCCCCCCGACATGACCCTCTCTCTCTCTCTCTCTCTCTCCCCCGACATGACCCTCTCTCTCTCTCTCTCTCCTCTCTCCCCCGACATGACCCTCTCTCTCTCTCTCTCTCCCCCGACATGACCCTCTCTCTCTCTCTCTCTCCCCCCCCGACATGACCCTCTCTCTCTCTCTCTCCCCGACATGACCCTCTCTCTCTCTCCCCCGACATGACCCTCTCTCTCTCTCTCCCCCGACATGACCCTCTCTCTCCCCGACATGACCCTCTCTCTCTCTCTCCCTCCCCTGGAATGTCTCTCTCTCTCCTTCATCCGGCATGACTCTCTCTCTCCCTCCCCTGGCATCTCTCTCTCTCTCTCTCTCCCTCCCCTGGCATCTCTCTCTCTCTCTCTCCCCCGACATGACCCTCTCTCTCTCTCTCCCTCCCCTGGAATGTCTCTCTCTCTCCTTCATCCGGCATGACTCTCTCTCTCTCCCTCCCCTGGCATCTCTCTCTCTCTCTCCCTCCCCTGGCATCTCTCTCTCTCTCTCCCCCGACATGACCCTCTCTCTCTCTCTCCCCCGACATGACCCTCTCTCTCTCTCTCCCCCGACATGACCCTCTCTCTCTCTCTCCCCGACATGACCCTCTCTCTCTCTCTCCCCCGACATGACCCTCTCTCTCTCTCTCCCTCCCCTGGAATGTCTCTCTCTCTCCTTCATCCGGCATGACTCTCTCTCTCTCTCTCCCTCCCCTGGCATCTCTCTCTCTCTCTCCCTCCCCTGGCATCTCTCTCTCTCTCCCCCCGACATGACCCTCTCTCTCTCTCTCTCCCCCGACATGACCCTCTCTCTCTCTCTCCCCCGACATGACCCTCTCTCTCTCTCTCCCCCGACATGACCCTCTCTCTCTCTCTCCCTCCCCTGGAATGTCTCTCTCTCTCCTTCCCCGGCATGACTCTCTCTCTCCTTCCCCCCGGCATGACTCTCTCTCTCTCTCCCCTCCCCTGGCATCTCTCTCTCTCTCTCCTCCCCTGGCATCTCTCTCCCTCCCCTGGCATCTCTCTCTCTCTCTCCCTCCCTGGCATCTCTCTCTCTCTCCCTCCCCTGGCATCTCTCTCTCTCTCCCCTCCCCTGGCATCTCTCTCTCTCTCTCCCTCCCCTGGCATCTCTCTCTCTCTCCTCCCCCTGGCATCTCTCTCTCTCTCCTCCCCCGGCATGACTCTCTCCCCGACATGACCCTCTCTCTCTCTCTCTCTCTCTCCCTCCCCTGGCATCTCTCTCTCTCTCTCTCTCTCTCTCTCCCCGACATGACCCTCTCTCTCTCTCCCCCGACATGACTCTCTCTCTCTCTCTCCCCCGACATGACCCTCTCTCTCTCTCTCTCCCCGACATGACCCTCTCTCTCTCTCTCTCCCCCGACATGACCCTCTCTCTCTCTCTCTCTCCCCCCGACATGACCCTCTCTCTCTCTCTCTCTCCCCGACATGACCCTCTCTCTCTCTCTCTCCCCCCCGACATGACCCTCTCTCTCTCTCTCTCTCCCCGACATGACCCTCTCTCTCTCTCTCTCTCCCCCGACATGACCCTCTCTCTCTCTCTCTCTCCCCGACATGACCCTCTCTCTCGCTCTCTCTCTCCCTCCCCTGGCATGTCTCTCTCTCTCTCTCCCCCGACATGACTCTCTCTCTCTCTCTCTCCCCCCCGACATGACTCTCTCTCTCTCTCCCTCCCTGGCATCTCTCTCTCTCTCTCCTCCCCTGGCATCTCTCTCTCTCTCCCTCCCCGGCATGACTCTCTCTCTCTCTCTCCCCCGACATGACCCTCTCTCTCTCTCTCTCTCCCTCCCCTGGCATCTCTCTCTCTCTCTCTCTCCCCGACATGACCCTCTCTCTCTCTCTCTCTCTCTCCCGACATGACCCTCTCTCTCTCTCTCTCTCTCTCTCTCTCTCTCTCCCCGACATGACCCTCTCTCTCTCTCTCTCTCTCCCCCGACATGACCCTCTCTCTCTCTCTCTCTCTCTCCCCCGACATGACTCTCTCTCTCCCCCGACATGACCCTCTCTCTCTCTCTCTCGACATGACCCTCTCCCTCTCTCTCTCTCTCCCCCGACATGACCCCTCTCTCTCTCTCGACATGACCCTCTCTCTCTCTCCCCAGACATGACCCTCTCTCTCTCTCTCTCCCCGACATGACCCTCTCTCTCTCTCTCTCTCCCGACATGACCCTCTCTCTCTCTCTCTCTCTCTCTCCCCCGACATGACCCTCTCTCTCTCTCTCTCTCCCCGACATGACCCTCTCTCTCTCTCTCCCCGACATGACCCTCTCTCTCTCTCTCCCCGACATGACCCTCTCTCTCTCTCCCCCCGACATGACCCTCTCTCTCTCTCTCCCCCGACATGACCCTCTCTCTCTCTCTCCTCCCCTGGAATGTCTCTCTCTCTCTCCCTCCCCTGGCATCTCTCTCTCGCTCTCCCTCCCCTGGCATCTCTCTCTCGCTCTCCCTCCCCTGGCATCTCTCTCTCTCTCTCCCTCCCCTGGCATGTCTCTCTCTCTCTCCCTCCCCTGGCATGTCTCTCTCTCTCCCTCCCCTGGCATGTCTCTCTCTCTCTCCCTCCCCTGGCATGTCTCTCTCTCTCTCTCCCTCCCTGGCATGTCTCTCTCTCTCTCCCTCCCCTGGCATGTCTCTCTCTCCCCCAGCATGACTCTCTCTCCCCCGACATGACCCTCTCTCTCTCTCTCCCCCGACATGACCCGACCCTCTCTCTCTCTCTCTCCCCGACATGACCCGACCCTCTCTCTCTCTCTCCCCGACATGACCCGACCCTCTCTCTCTCTCCCCCGACATGACCGACCCTCTCTCTCTCTCCCCCGACATGACCGACCCTCTCTCTCTCTCTCCCCCGACATGACCGACCCTCTCTCTCCCCGACATGACCCGACCCTCTCTCTCCCCCGACATGACCCGACCCTCTCTCTCCCCGACATGACCCGCTCTCTCTCCCCCGACATGACCCGCTCTCTCTCTCCCCCGACATGACCCTCTCTCTCTCTCTCTCCCCGACTGACCCTCCCCTCTCTCTCTCTCTCTCCCTCCCCTGGAATGTCTCTCTCTCTCTCCTCCCCTGGCATCTCTCTCTCTCTCCTCCCCCCGCATGACCCTCTCTCTCTCTCTCCCCCCGACTCCCCTCATCTCTCTCTCTCTCTCCCTCCCCTGGCATCTCTCTCTCTCTCTCTCTCCCCCGACATGACCCTCTCTCTCTCTCTCTCTCTCTCTCCCCCGACATGACCCTCTCTCTCTCTCTCTCTCTCTCCCCGACATGACTCTCTCTCTCCCCCGACATGACCCTCTCTCTCTCTCTCGACATGACCCTCTCCCTCTCTCTCTCTCCCCCCCGACATGACCGACCCTCTCTCTCTCTCGACATGACCCTCTCTCTCTCGACATGACCCTCTCTCTCTCTCCCCCGACATGACCCTCTCTCTCTCTCTCTCCCCGACATGACCCTCTCTCTCTCTCTCTCTCCGACATGACCCTCTCTCTCTCTCTCTCTCTCTCCCCCGACATGACCCTCTCTCTCTCTCCCCCGACATGACCCTCTCTCTCTCTCCCCCGACATGACCCTCTCTCTCTCTCTCCCCCGACATGACCCTCTCTCTCTCTCCCCCGACATGACCCTCTCTCTCTCTCCCTCCCCTGGAATGTCTCTCTCTCTCTCCCTCCCCTGGCATCTCTCTCTCGCTCTCCCTCCCCTGGCATCTCTCTCTCTGCTCTCCCTCCCCTGGCATCTCTCTCTGGCTCTCCCTCCCCTGGCATCTCTCTCTCTCTCCCTCCCCTGGCATGTCTCTCTCTCTCTCCCTCCCCTGGCATGTCTCTCTCTCTCCCCTCCCCTGGCATGTCTCTCTCTCTCTCTCCCTCCCCTGGCATGTCTCTCTCTCTCTCCTCCCCCTGGCATGTCTCTCTCTCCCCCTCCCCTGGCATGTCTCTCTCTCCCCGGCATGACCCTCTCTCTCCCCCCCCGACATGACCCTCTCTCTCTCTCTCCCCGACATGACCCGACCCTCTCTCTCTCTCTCCCCGACATGACCCGACCCTCTCTCTCTCTCCCCGACATGACCGACCCTCTCTCTCTCTCTCCCCCCGACATGACCGACCCTCTCTCTCTCTCTCCCCGACATGACCGACCCTCTCTCTCCCCCGACATGACCCGACCCTCTCTCCCCCGACATGACCCGCTCTCTCTCTCCCCCGACATGACCCGCTCTCTCTCTCCCCCGACATGACCCTCTCTCTCTCTCTCTCTCCCCCGACATGACCGACCCTCTCTCTCTCTCTCTCCCGACATGACCCGACCCTCTCTCTCTCTCTCTCCCGACATGACCCGACCCTCTCTCTCTCTCTCTCCCGACATGACCCGACCCTCTCTCTCTCCCGACATGACCCGACCCTCTCTCTCTCTCCCCCGACATGACCGACCCTCTCTCTCTCTCCCCCGACATGACCGACCCTCTCTCTCTCTCTCTCCCCCGACATGACCCTCTCTCTCTCTCTCTCTCCCTCCCCTGGCATGTGTCTCTCTCTCTCTCTCTCCCTCCCCTGGCATGACTCTCTCTCTCCTTCCCCCGGCATGACTCTCTCTCTCCCTCCCCCGACATGACTCTCCCTCCCCGTGCTCCGTGGGTAATAAATTGTATGGCCAGAGGATGTCCCAGGCTCGGAGGCTCTCTCTCTCTCTATCTGATGCCTGCACGCTGGTGTCTGAGATCAGCCAGGCTTCTGGCCCGCAGCCCTGTGCAGCTGATAAAGGCATCCTCCGACAGGCCCTGCCTGCACCGTTATCTCAGGCCACAACCTCTGCCCCAGTTGTCTGGTTTTCCCCGACACCCTTTCTGTGTTTGACTGCCTTTTTTTTCCTCCTCTACTTTTTTAATTCGATAAGCTACAAAATGGATGCTGCACAAAGGTTTTGTGGACTGTTGTACAGTTTAGTCGTTCTCTGAGAATCTGGAGGAGAAATGATGCATGACGTGATGGGATATGACAAAGTTTGGCGGTGTTGTAATAGTTATGTCACAACCGTTCTCTTGGCTCTTTTGTTTATCTTTGTGATTTTTTGGCTTGGGAACCTCATCCTCCCTGGACTTTGACCCACCCTGCTTCTCCCCCTCCATTTTTGGGATGTACGAAACAACATGCCTAACCAAAGGAAGTAACACCCATTTCAGGCAGGAAAGGGCTGCTGAAGTTGTTTGGCTTAGACTCTGGGAAAGACAAGAAGACCAGCCTGCTTTATAAAGTGGCTGATAACAAAGCCCTTAAACTCTACTCCTTTGTGTCCCGTTTGCTGTGTAATTTGTTGTTTCTCAGCGAGGTGCGTCTGTCTCTTCTCCCGTTTTCCTGTGACTAATTTGAATGTGAGTTGTAAGAGGCCACTTGAGACTAGCTGCCTGTTTATTTCAATCGTCCCTCCCTCCACACACACATTCCTCAGCAACAAGGAGAAGGGCCTCGCCCCCTTGCATTCGACTGTTTCGAATAGCTCCCCGTCCCACCCCTCTTCTTCCAACGGTTTCCCTCTTGTCTCTCTCATTTGTTTCTGCTCTCTGTAGTGAGTCATTTGATTCTCTGGGCTGGCTGTTGCTGCAGATGGGGGCTAACAATTAGGCTCCATGGAAGTCACTGCATTATTTGTTGGCGTTTCCCATGTCCGTCCTTTTTTTTTGGACACACCAAGCAGGGAGGTGAAGAACTGAGCTGAATGCTCGTCCTCTGCGCCTGCATTCTCTCCTCTCTTCTGAGAGGAATGGCAAAGCATTAGGCTAACTTGGCGTGCACTTACCCTCAGTGTTCCCTCCCCAACATACCTACTCTTTTTGAATTTGAACTCAATCTGATCTGTTAACTGGAGACGAGTCAGATCTGGCTTGTGACGATCATGCAGGAGGAGCTTGATGTTTTTGAAACATTTTGTAGAACAATACCCCACCACCACTGAAATGGTTTCAATACCCCCACCACCACTGAAATGGTTTCAATACCCCCACCACCATCACCACTGAAATGGTTTCAATACCACCACCACCATCACCACCACTGAAATGGTTTCAATACCACCACCACCATCACCACTGAAATGGTTTCAATACCCCTCCCCCACCACCACTGAAATGGTTTCAATACCACCACCACCATCACCACCACTGAAATGGTTTCAATACCACCACCACCATCACCACTGAAATGGTTTCAATACCCCCTCCCCCACCACCACTGAAATGGTTTCAATACCCCCCACCACCACCACTGAAATGGTTTCAATACCCCCACCACCATCACCACTGAAATGGTTTCAATACCCCCACCACCATCACCACTGAAATGGTTTCAATACCCCCCTCACCACCACCACTGAAATGGTTTCAATACCCCCCCCTCACCACCACCACTGAAATGGTTTCAATACCCCCTCACCACCACCACTGAAATGGTTTCAATACCCCCCTCACCACCACTGAAATGAAATGGTTTCAATACCCCCCACCACCACTGAAATGGTTTCAATACCCCCCCCCTCACCACCACCACCGAAATGGTTTCAATACCCCCCCACCACTGAAATGGTTTCAATACCCCCCACCACCACTGAAATGGTTTCAATACCCCCCCCACCACCACTGAAATGGTTTCAATACCCCCCACCACCACTGAAATGGTTTCAATACCCCCCTCACCACCACTACTGAAATGATTTCAATAACCCCCCACCCACCACCACCACCACTGAAATGGTTTCAATACCCCACCACCACTGAAATGGTTTCAATATCCCACCCACCCACCACCACCACCACCACTGAAATGGTTTCAATACCACCACCATCACCACTGAAATGGTTTCAATACCCCCACCACCATCACCACTGAAATGGTTTCAATTCCCCCCCTCACCACCACCACTGAAATGGTTTCAATACCCCCCCTCACCACTACCACTGAAATGGTTTCAATACCCCCACCACCACTGAAATGGTTTCAATACCCCCACCACCACTGAAATGGTTTCAATACCCCCACCACCACTGAAATGGTTTCAATACCCCCACCACCACTGAAATAGTTTCAATAACACCCCCCACCACCACCACCGAAATGGTTTCAACACCACCAACGAAATGGTTTCAACACCACCACTGAAATGGTTTCAACACCACCACTGAAATGGTTTCAATAAATGCTATAATAGATCAATTTGTGTGCGTCTTGCAACCTTCAACCTCTCCTGACAAGACACAAGTGGCGATGAATCAACTATGAATAATTTACCTGTCTGGACAGCTTGTACGCTTCTGTGATGCGTTTCACACGGGCAACCGAGACCACCGTCCCGTAGCACCACACCATCAACTATGTAGAGAGGAATGGCGTTCAGACCCCACGGCTCAGACGGTTTGGTCCGTTTCCCCCTGCTCCCTGCATGGCATTCAGACCCCACGGCTCAGCCGGTTTGGTCCGTTTCCCCCTGCTCCCTGCATGGCGTTCAGACCCCACGGCTCAGCCGGTTTGGTCCGTTTCCCCCTGCTCCCTGCATGGCATTCAGACCCCACGGCTCAGCCGGTTTGGTCCGTTTCCCCCTGCTCCCTGCATGGCGTTCAGACCCCACGGCTCAGCCGGTTTGGTCCGTTTCCCCCTGCTCCCTGCATGGCATTCAGACCCCACGGCTCAGCCGGTTTGGTCCGTTTCCCCCTGCTCCCTGCATGGCGTTCAGACCCCACGGCTCAGCCGGTTTGGTCCGTTTCCCCCTGCTCCCTGCATGGCATTCAGACCCCACGGCTCAGCCGGTTTGGTCCGTTTCCCCCTGCTCCCTGCATGGCGTTCAGACCCCACGGCTCAGCCGGTTTGGTCCGTTTCCCCCTGCTCCCTGCATGGCGTTCAGACCCCACGGCTCAGCCGGTTTGGTCCGTTTCCCCCTGCTCCCTGCATGGCGTTCAGACCCCACGGCTCAGCCGGTTTGGTCCGTTCCCCTGCTCCCTGCATGGCGTTCAGACCCCACGGCTCAGCCGGTTTGGTCCGTTGCTCCTGCATGGCATTCAGACCCCACGGCTCAGCCGGTTTGGTCCGTTTCCCCCTGCTCCCTGCATGGCGTTCAGACCCCACGGCTCAGCCGGTTTGGTCCGTTTCCCCCTGCTCCCTGCATGGCATTCAGACCCCACGGCTCAGCCGGTTTGGTCCGTTTCCCCCTGCTCCCTGCATGGCGTTCAGACCCCACGGCTCAGCCGGTTTGGTCCGTTTCCCCCTGCTCCCTGCATGGCATTCAGACCCCACGGCTCAGCCGGTTTGGTCCGTTTCCTCCTGCTCCCTGCATGGCGTTCAGACCCCACGGCTCAGCCGGTTTGGTCCGTTGCTCCCTGCATGGCATTCAGACCCCACGGCTCAGCCGGTTTGGTCCGTTTCCCCCTGCTCCCTGCATGGCGTTCAGACCCCACGGCTCAGCCGGTTTGGTCCGTTTCCCCCTGCTCCCTGCATGGCATTCAGACCCCACGGCTCAGCCGGTTTGGTCCGTTTCCCCCTGCTCCCTGCATGGCGTTCAGACCCCACGGCTCAGCCGGTTTGGTCCGTTTCCCCCTGCTCCCTGCATGGCATTCAGACCCCACGGCTCAGCCGGTTTGGTCCGTTTCCTCCTGCTCCCTGCATGGCGTTCAGACCCCACGGCTCAGCCGGTTTGGTCCGTTTCCCCCTGCTCCCTGCATGGCGTTCAGACCCCACGGCTCAGCCGGTTTGGTCCGTTTCCCCCTGCTCCCTGCATGGCGTTCAGACCCCACGGCTCAGCCGGTTTGGTCCGTTGCTCCCTGCATGGCATTCAGACCCCACGGCTCAGCCGGTTTGGTCCGTTTCCCCCTGCTCCCTGCATGGCGTTCAGACCCCACGGCTCAGCCGGTTTGGTCCGTTGCTCCCTGCATGGCATTCAGACCCCACGGCTCAGCCGGTTTGGTCCGTTTCCCCCTGCTCCCTGCATGGCGTTCAGACCCCACGGCTCAGCCGGTTTGGTCCGTTTCCCCCTGCTCCCTGCATGGCATTCAGACCCCACGGCTCAGCCGGTTTGGTCCGTTTCCCCCTGCTCCCTGCATGGCATTCAGACCCCACGGCTCAGCCGGTTTGGTCCGTTTCCCCCTGCTCCCTGCATGGCGTTCAGACCCCACGGCTCAGCCGGTTTGGTCCGTTGCTCCCTGCATGGCATTCAGACCCCACGGCTCAGCCGGTTTGGTCCGTTTCCCCCTGCTCCCTGCATGGCATTCAGACCCCACGGCTCAGCCGGTTTGGTCCGTTTCCCCCTGCTCCTTGCATGGCATTCAGACCCCACGGCTCAGCCGGTTTGGTCCGTTTCCCCCTACTCCTTGCCACACGGCTACATGTTAACTTTCTCTGTTTTATTGGTCTGAGGAAGTGTGGCCTCGTAAACGATGACTCTGATTTCACCTTGACGTTTGAGTGCGACTGCGCCATTGCCCTTTCAATCTGTAAGCCTCTGCTTAGTTGTTTCACCCTGACAGAGAGCGGACCTGCGCTCAGCTCAGTTTTTTAATCCTTAAGGATGTTGACGCAACATCATTTATATCCCCATCAAAATCTGTCCGTTTAAAGTTATACATACGTTGTTTTTTTAGCATGGGCTGCGTCTCAATATGCCTACGTCGGCATTCCGCACCTGCAGTGAAAAGTGGCAGAGCTATAGTGCCGTTTGTCAGGCCAGGAGACATCCCAAAGATCGGTCGTATCATGAAAATGAAAATGTTCTCCGTTTTGCTCTACGACCCCCACAAGGTCTGAAGGTAACTTGGTAACAGTAAAACGTAAATAATGGAAGTATGGAGTATTCTCATTCTATATTCTGAATATAATAGTGGGCACTGAATACAGGGAGGAGTTAATGTGACAGAATAGGAACAAAAATGGTTTTACGTGTTTCCTAGGGGACTCTAGTCTAGGCTACATTGAATGCTTGTTCTTAGCTACTTCATGTAGCTAACATATTCTTGCTTCACCTATCTCTCTTTGATACTGCTGCACAAACATGCCGATTGAGGTCTACACCGCTGGTATTACCAGGCTGTATAGCTAATTACGTTTGCTCTGACTTTATTAGCGTTTAGCATTAGCAGCTAAGAAGCTGTAGGCCCAATTTCCTAAGAAAAGACACATTAGCTGTTTGCAGATGTAAGAAACACAAACTAATAGTGTAATTATAGAAAGCTGGTGGATTTAGGTTTTCAAAGTGAAAACAGCATTGTTGTCATCAACAATGTTGCATGTGCTGCATTGACCATGCAGACTGAACGCAAGTGTCTCGTGCTCAAGGAAAAACAAATGCGCTCCTTGAGTGACAGGGGGCGGGGCTAGGTCTCTGTGTGAAAGCAGCATGGAGGGGGAGCTGAGAGAGATGACTCAAGTAGCGAACTAACCTGTAAAAATGGACGTTGTTTGAATGAATGACTATATTTGTTCAGCTATTTTGCTACTGGTCTGTTTGCCTGAAGGATCAGCCCGGCTGTGTTATCAGTTTGCGGTTTATGACTAGATTACAAGCTAACACAATGACTGTTTTGTGAGATTTTTGTTTTTAATTGAGGAAAAAGCGCCTTAACACCATTACAAAAAAATGGCGAAACAACATTCCCAGTGGGAAAGAATGTGAAATCATTCTCTATAAGGGCGGGGAGATATGGCCAAAATATCATATCACAATACTTTTCACATTTGTGATGGTATTTGATGGTGTTTTCAGTTTTTGAATAATAACGTTTGAAATATTCTTTGCCTAGTGCATGAGCCTAGGGTGGCAACACATAAATAACAATGAGCCTTTCCCATTCTGGTTGTTTAATACTGTTCAACCCATCTGCATTTTAAAAAAAAATTCTTCATTTCCTTCACTTATCTCTTCCACACGGCCATACAGCGCATCATGATGGCCAAACAAATCTAGGCCTAGTTAACTGGAGAGCTGTTGGAATCATGGAAATGGAATGATTATTCTAATTCTATAACTAGCGATTAGCGGCTAACAAGATTAATTTTTCCCCACAACTTCCTAAGAAAAGACAAACTAGCAGACAGTAGTTTGCAGAGGGCAAGATACAGAAACTAATAATTAATATAGAACGCTTGTGGAAAGCAACATCCTTGTTGCATCTATCTGACCATGCAGACTGCAGCAGAGTGAACGGCAGGGCTTGGTGTGGGAAGTGGTATGCAGACTGCAGCAGAGTGAACGGCAGGGCTTGGTGTGGGAAGTGGTATGCAGACTGCAGCAGAGTGAACGGCTGGGCTTGGTGTGGGAAGTGGTAGGCAGACTGCAGCAGAGTGAACGGCAGGGCTTGGTGTGGGAAGTGGTATGCAGACTGCAGCAGAGTGAACGGCTGGGCTTGGTGTGGGAAGTGGTATGCAGGACGAGGGAGAAAGACGTGCTCAAGTAGCAAACAGCGTAAACTATAGAAACGGACATTACGCGCGCCGGAGTTGAGTATCACATTTTTAAATAACCAAACACTGAAATACCCTTAGTGATGGAGAAGTAAAAAGCGAAAGTGTTCCATTCATCAATACCGGTTTATAGTGAAATGCGGTGTACCACCCAGCCCCAGGCTCTGTGTTAGTGTTTCTAGGTATAGAACATGGATTGTTTGCTCTGAAAGGAAATGGGAGCAAGGCCCAGAGAGGCGGCGATAAGGAGCGTATGTTCTCTGAATGAGGTCATCTCCCAGGCTGAGGAGAAGCTCAGCAGCCTGCCTTTCCCTCCCTCCCTCGCCCTCAGTCCCACACAATGACCTCTTGTGTTGTAGAGCTAACAACCCATCCCACTGCTGACACCAATATCACTACCATCGGCATCCACTCTAAGTCGAGACTGGTTGAAGCAGTAGCCCTCTGTAAAGATTACAAAGTGTCGTTTTGTTGTTGGATAAGATGACAGCGGAACGGCCTATACGATGCGCTCGCTGTGTGTGGCAGGCAGGCGGCCGTGTCCTCTCAGTGTGAGAGCGGTCTGGGAATCTGGCTAGGTGCGGAGGCACCAGCTGTTCTGTCACATTCAGGTGAGGTATCTACCCGTGCCCCTATTCTGCAGCGGTGGACAGCTCCCTGTGCTGCGCCAGGCCTCCTGGCAGCCTCTGGATGCTCTGTCTGTCCTTTTATCCATCCAGTTGTTCTCCTCTCTGGGAAGTTCATGAATTGTTCTTGACACTGTGTCAAGCTGTCGGCTGCGCAAACTTTTCCTCAAACCTTATTTTTATTGAGCGTCTCTGACACACTCAATGAGGCTCCTCCCCCTTCCTCCCTCAGCAGGTGCCTCTGCTAGGAGGCTCCTCCCTCACAGCGGGTGCCTCTGCTAGGAGGCTCCTCCCTCAGCAGGTGCCTCTGCTAGGAGGCTCCTCCCTCAGCACGTGCCTCTGCTAGTATGAATCTTTTCACCTCACTCTCCTATCCTAGGTTCTGGTAAACAATGCAGCAAATGTTTGGCTCTCGCAAAATAAGCGTAGCGTCAATGTTTTGCTAAAGTGATTTGTTCCTGTGCTAAACACTAAGAACACTGTCTTAGCTTCCCATGGGAAATGTGAATGACTCTGTGTCCTTGGCTCTGTCTTAACTCATTTAGGTTGGCTTGGGGGAGTCCATAACATGCCTGCCTTCTCCGGTCTGCCCATGTGGAGCACGCTTAATGGCTAGCTTGCTCTTCTCTCTCTCTACTGCTCTGTTTTCCCCCCTCTACTGCTCTGTTTTCTCTCTCTCTACTGCTCTGTTTTCTCTCTCCTCTCTACTGCTCTGTTTTCTCTCTCTCTACTGCTCTGTTTTCTCTCTCTCTCTCTGCTCTGTTTCCTCTCTACTGCTCTGTTTCTCTCTCCTCTCTCTGTTTTTCTCTCCTCTCTACTGCTCTGTTTTCTCTCCTCTCTACTGCTCTGTTTTCTCTCTCCTCTCTACTGCTCTGTTTTCTCTCTCCTCTCTACTGCTCTGTTTTCTCTCTCTCTCTACTGCTCTGTTTTCTCTCCTCTCTACTGCTCTGTTTTCTCTCTCCTCTCTACTGCTCTGTTTTCTCTCCCTCTACTGCTCTGTTTTCTCTCCTCTCTACTGCTCTGTTTTCTCTCCCTCTACTGCTCTGTTTTCTCTCCCTCTCTACTGCTCTGTTTTCTCTCTCCTCTCTACTGCTCTGTTTTCTCTCTCCTCTCTACTGCTCTGTTTTCTCTCTCTCTCTCTACTGCTCTGTTTTCTCTCTCCTCTCTACTGCTCTGTTTTCTCTCTCTCTCTCTACTGCTCTGTTTTCTCTCTCCTCTCTACTGCTCTGTTTTCTCTCTCCTCTCTACTGCTCTGTTTTCTCTCTCTCTCTCTCTACTGCTCTGTTTTCTCTCTCCTCTCTACTGCTCTGTTTTTTCTCTCTCTGCTCTGTTTTCTCTCCTCTCTACTGCTCTGTTTTCTCTCTCCTCTCTACTGCTCTGTTTTCTCTCTCCTCTCTACTGCTCTGTTTTCTCTCCTCTCTACTGCTCTGTTTTCTCTCCTCTCTACTGCTCTGTTTTCTCTCTCCTCTCTACTGCTCTGTTTTCTCTCTCCTCTCTACTGCTCTGTTTTCTCTCTCCTCTCTACTGCTCTGTTTTCTCTCTCCTCTCTACTGCTCTGTTTTCTCTCCCTCTCTACTGCTCTGTTTTCTCTCTCCTCTCTACTGCTCTGTTTTCTCTCTCCTCTCTACTGCTCTGTTTTCTCTCTCCTCTCTACTGCTCTGTTTTCTCTCTCCTCTCTACTGCTCTGTTTTCTCTCTCTCTCTACTGCTCTGTTTTCTCTCCTCTCTACTGCTCTGTTTTCTCTCCTCTCTACTGCTCTGTTTTCTCTCTCCTCTCTACTGCTCTGTTTTCTCTCTCTCTACTGCTCTGTTTTCTCTCTCCTCTCTACTGCTCTGTTTTCTCTCTCCTCTCTACTGCTCTGTTTTCTCTCTCCTCTCTACTGCTCTGTTTTCTCTCTCCTCTCTACTGCTCTGTTTTCTCTCTCCTCTCTACTGCTCTGTTTTCTCTCTCCTCTCTACTGCTCTGTTTTCTCTCTCCTCTCTACTGCTCTGTTTTCTCTCTCTCTACTCTGTTTTCTCTCTCTCTCTACTGCTCTGTTTTCTCTCTCCTCTCTACTGCTCTGTTTTCTCTCTCCTCTCTACTGCTCTGTTTTCTCTCTCTCTCTACTGCTCTGTTTTCTCTCTCTCTACTGCTCTGTTTTCTCTCTCCTCTCTACTGCTCTGTTTTCTCTCTCCTCTCTACTGCTCTGTTTTCTCTCCCTCTACTGCTCTGTTTTCTCTCTCCTCTCTACTGCTCTGTTTTCTCTCTCCTCTCTACTGCTCTGTTTTCTCTCCTCTCTACTGCTCTGTTTTCTCTCCTCTCTACTGCTCTGTTTTCTCTCTCCTCTACTGCTCTGTTTTCTCTCTCTCTCTACTGCTCTGTTTTCTCTCTCCTCTCTACTGCTCTGTTTTCTCTCCTCTCTACTGCTCTGTTTTCTCTCTCCTCTCTACTGCTCTGTTTTCTCTCTCCTCTCTACTGCTCTGTTTTCTCTCTCCTCTCTACTGCTCTGTTTTCTCTCTCCTCTCTACTGCTCTGTTTTCTCTCTCCTCTCTACTGCTCTGTTTTCTCTCTCCTCTCTACTGCTCTGTTTTCTCTCTCTCTCTACTGCTCTGTTTTCTCTCTCCTCTCTACTGCTCTGTTTTCTCTCTCCTCTCTACTGCTCTGTTTTCTCTCTCTCTCTACTGCTCTGTTTTCTCTCCTCTCTACTGCTCTGTTTTCTCTCTCCTCTCTACTGCTCTGTTTTCTCTCTCCTCTCTACTGCTCTGTTTTCTCTCTCCTCTCTACTGCTCTGTTTTCTCTCTCTCTCTACTGCTCTGTTTTCTCTCTGCTCTCTCTCTACTGCTCTGTTTTCTCTCTCCTCTCTACTGCTCTGTTTTCTCTCCTCTCTACTGCTCTGTTTTCTCTCTCTCTCTACTGCTCTGTTTTCTCTCTCCTCTCTACTGCTCTGTTTTCTCTCTCTCTCTACTGCTCTGTTTTCTCTCTCCTCTCTACTGCTCTGTTTTCTCTCTCTCTCTACTGCTCTGTTTTCTCTCCCTCTCTACTGCTCTGTTTTCTCTCTCCTCTCTACTGCTCTGTTTTCTCTCTCTCTCTACTGCTCTGTTTTCTCTCTCCTCTCTACTGCTCTGTTTTCTCTCTCTCTACTGCTCTGTTTTCTCTCTCTCTCTCTACTGCTCTGTTTTCTCTCCCTCTACTGCTCTGTTTTCTCTCCCTCTCTACTGCTCTGTTTTCTCTCTCTCTCTACTGCTCTGTTTTCTCTCTCTCTCTACTGCTCTGTTTTCTCTCTCTCTCTACTGCTCTGTTTTCTCTCTCCTCTCTACTGCTCTGTTTTCTCTCTCTCTCTGCTCTGTTTTCTCTCCTCTCTACTGCTCTGTTTTCTCTCTCTCTCTACTGCTCTGTTTTCTCTCTCTCTACTGCTCTGTTTTCTCTCTCCTCTCTACTGCTCTGTTTTCTCTCCTCTCTACTGCTCTGTTTTCTCTCCTCTCTACTGCTCTGTTTTCTCTCTCCTCTCTACTGCTCTGTTTTCTCTCTCTCTCTACTGCTCTGTTTTTCTCTCTCTCTACTGCTCTGTTTTCTCTCTCTCTACTGCTCTGTTTTCTCTCTCCTCTCTACTGCTCTGTTTTCTCTCTCCTCTCTACTGCTCTGTTTTCTCTCTCCTCTCTACTGCTCTGTTTTCTCTCTCCTCTCTACTGCTCTGTTTTCTCTCTCTACTGCTCTGTTTTCTCTCTCTCTACTGCTCTGTTTTCTCTCTCCTCTCTACTGCTCTGTTTTCTCTCTCTCTCTACTGCTCTGTTTTCTCTCTCTACTGCTCTGTTTTCTCTACTGCTCTGTTTTCTCTCTCTCTCTACTGCTCTGTTTTCTCTCTCCTCTCTACTGCTCTGTTTTCTCTCTCCTCTCTACTGCTCTGTTTTCTCTCCCTCTACTGCTCTGTTTTCTCTCTCCTCTACTGCTCTGTTTTCTCTCTCTCTACTGCTCTGTTTTCTCTCTCCTCTCTACTGCTCTGTTTTCTCTCTCTCTCTACTGCTCTGTTTTCTCTCTCCTCTACTGCTCTGTTTTCTCTCTTCTACTGCTCTGTTTTCTCTCCCTCTACTGCTCTGTTTTCTCTCTCCTCTCTACTGCTCTGTTTTCTCTCTCCTCTCTACTGCTCTGTTTTCTCTCTCTCTACTGCTCTGTTTTCTCTCTCCTCTCTACTGCTCTGTTTTCTCTCTCCTCTACTGCTCTGTTTTCTCTCTCTCTACTGCTCTGTTTTCTCTCTCCTCTCTACTGCTCTGTTTTCTCTCTCCTCTCTACTGCTCTGTTTTCTCTCTCTCTCTACTGCTCTGTTTTCTCTCTCCTCTCTACTGCTCTGTTTTCTCTCTCCTCTCTACTGCTCTGTTTTCTCTCTCCTCTCTACTGCTCTGTTTTCTCTCTCTCTACTGCTCTGTTTTCTCTCTCTCTACTGCTCTGTTTTCTCTCTCTCTACTGCTCTGTTTTCTCTCTCCTCTCTACTGCTCTGTTTTCTCTCTCTCTACTGCTCTGTTTTCTCTCTCTCTCTACTGCTCTGTTTTCTCTCTCTCTACTGCTCTGTTTTCTCTCCTCTACTGCTCTGTTTTCTCTCTCTCTCTACTGCTCTGTTTTCTCTCTCCTCTACTGCTCTGTTTTCTCTCTCTCTACTGCTCTCTCTACTGCTCTGTTTTCTCTCTCCTCTCTACTGCTCTGTTTTCTCTCTCCTCTCTACTGCTCTGTTTTCTCTCTCTCTCTACTGCTCTGTTTTCTCTCTCTCTACTGCTCTGTTTTCTCTCTCCTCTCTACTGCTCTGTTTTCTCTCTCCTCTCTACTGCTCTGTTTTCTCTCTCTCTCTACTGCTCTGTTTTCTCTCCCTCTACTGCTCTGTTTTCTCTCTCCTCTCTACTGCTCTGTTTTCTCTCTCCTCTCTACTGCTCTGTTTTCTCTCTCTCTCTACTGCTCTGTTTTCTCTCCCTCTCTACTGCTCTGTTTTCTCTCTCCTCTCTACTGCTCTGTTTTCTCTCTCCTCTCTACTGCTCTGTTTTCTCTCCCTCTACTGCTCTGTTTTCTCTCTCTCTCTACTGCTCTGTTTTCTCTCTCCTCTCTACTGCTCTGTTTTCTCTCTCCTCTCTACTGCTCTGTTTTCTCTCTCTCTCTACTGCTCTGTTTTCTCTCTCCTCTCTACTGCTCTGTTTTCTCTCCCTCTCTACTGCTCTGTTTTCTCTCTCTCTCTCTACTGCTCTGTTTTCTCTCTCTCTACTGCTCTGTTTTCTCTCTCTCTCTACTGCTCTGTTTTCTCTCTCCTCTCTACTGCTCTGTTTTCTCTCTCTCTCTACTGCTCTGTTTTCTCTCTCCTCTCTACTGCTCTGTTTTCTCTCTCCTCTCTACTGCTCTGTTTTCTCTCTCCTCTCTACTGCTCTGTTTTCTCTCTCCTCTCTACTGCTCTGTTTTCTCTCCTCTCTACTGCTCTGTTTTCTCTCTCCTCTCTACTGCTCTGTTTTCTCTCTCTCTCTACTGCTCTGTTTTCTCTCTCTCTACTGCTCTGTTTTCTCTCTCTCTCTACTGCTCTGTTTTCTCTCTCTCTCTACTGCTCTGTTTTCTCTCTCTCTCTACTGCTCTGTTTTCTCTCTCCTCTCTACTGCTCTGTTTTCTCTCCTCTCTACTGCTCTGTTTTCTCTCTCCTCTCTACTGCTCTGTTTTCTCTCTCCTCTCTACTGCTCTGTTTTCTCTCTCCTCTCTACTGCTCTGTTTCTCTGTTTTCTCCTCTCTACTGCTCTGTTTTCTCTCTCCTCTCTACTGCTCTGTTTTCTCTCTCCTCTCTACTGCTCTGTTTTCTCTCTCCTCCTCTCTACTGCTCTGTTTTCTCTCTCCTCTCTACTGCTCTGTTTTCTCTCTCCTCTCTGCTCTGTTTTCTCTCTCCTCTCTACTGCTCTGTTTTCTCTCTCCTCTCTACTGCTCTGTTTTCTCTCTCCTCTCTACTGCTCTGTTTTCTCTCTCCTCTCTACTGCTCTGTTTTCTCTCTCCTCTCTACTGCTCTGTTTTCTCTCCTCTCTACTGCTCTGTTTTCTCTCTCCTCTCTACTGCTCTGTTTTCTCTCCTCTCTACTGCTCTGTTTTCTCTCTCCTCTCTACTGCTCTGTTTTCTCTCTCCTCTCTACTGCTCTGTTTTCTCTCTCCTCTCTACTGCTCTGTTTTCTCTCTTTACTGCTCTGTTTTCTCTCTCTACTGCTCTGTTTTCTCTCTCCTCTCTACTGCTCTGTTTTCTCTCTCCTCTCTACTGCTCTGTTTTCTCTCTCCTCTCTACTGCTCTGTTTTCTCTCTCCTCTCTACTGCTCTGTTTTCTCTCTCTCTACTGCTCTGTTTTCTCTCTCTCTCTACTGCTCTGTTTTCTCTCTCCTCTCTACTGCTCTGTTTTCTCTCTCTCTACTGCTCTGTTTTCTCTCTCCTCTCTACTGCTCTGTTTTCTCTCTCCTCTCTACTGCTCTGTTTTCTCTCTCCTCTCTACTGCTCTGTTTTCTCTCTCCTCTCTACTGCTCTGTTTTCTCTCTCTCTCTACTGCTCTGTTTTCTCTCTCCTCTCTACTGCTCTGTTTTCTCTCTCCTCTCTACTGCTCTGTTTTCTCTCCCTCTACTGCTCTGTTTTCTCTCTCTCTCTACTGCTCTGTTTTCTCTCCCTCTACTGCTCTGTTTTCTCTCTCTCTCTACTGCTCTGTTTTCTCTCTCCTCTCTACTGCTCTGTTTTCTCTCTCCTCTCTACTGCTCTGTTTTCTCTCTCTCTCTACTGCTCTGTTTTCTCTCTCTCTACTGCTACTGTTTTTTTCTCTCTACTGCTCTGTTTTCTCTCTACTGCTCTGTTTTCTCTCTCCTCTCTACTGCTCTGTTTTCTCTCTCCTCTCTACTGCTCTGTTTTCTCTCTCCTCTCTACTGCTCTGTTTTCTCTCTCTCTCTACTGCTCTGTTTTCTCTCTCCTCTCTACTGCTCTGTTTTCTCTCTCCTCTCTACTGCTCTGTTTTCTCTCTCTCTCTACTGCTCTGTTTTCTCTCTCCTCTCTACTGCTCTGTTTTCTCTCTCTACTGCTCTGTTTTCTCTCTACTGCTCTGTTTTCTCTCCTCTCTACTGCTCTGTTTTCTCTCTCCTCTCTACTGCTCTGTTTTCTCTCTCCTCTCTACTGCTCTGTTTTTCTCTCCTCTCTACTGCTCTGTTTTCTCTCTCTCTCTACTGCTCTGTTTTCTCTCTCCTCTCTACTGCTCTGTTTTCTCTCTCCTCTCTACTGCTCTGTTTTCTCTCCCTCTCTACTGCTCTGTTTTCTCTCTCCTCTCTACTGCTCTGTTTTCTCTCCTCTCTACTGCTCTGTTTTCTCTCTCCTCTCTACTGCTCTGTTTTCTCTCTCTGCTCTGTTTTCTCTCTCTCTACTGCTCTGTTTTCTCTCTCCTCTCTACTGCTCTGTTTTCTCTCTCCTCTCTGCTCTGTTTTCTCTCTCCTCTCTACTGCTCTGTTTTCTCTCTCCTCTCTACTGCTCTGTTTTCTCTCCTCTCTACTGCTCTGTTTTCTCTCTCCTCTCTACTGCTCTGTTTTCTCTCTCCTCTCTACTGCTCTGTTTTCTCTCCCTCTACTGCTCTGTTTTCTCTCTCCTCTCTACTGCTCTGTTTTCTCTCCTCTCTACTGCTCTGTTTTCTCTCTCCTCTCTACTGCTCTGTTTTCTCTCTCTCTACTGCTCTGTTTTCTCTCTCCTCTCTACTGCTCTGTTTTCTCTCTCTACTGCTCTGTTTTCTCTCCCTCTACTGCTCTGTTTTCTCTCTCCTCTCTACTGCTCTGTTTTCTCTCTCCTCTCTACTGCTCTGTTTTCTCTCTCCTCTCTACTGCTCTGTTTTCTCTCTCTCTCTACTGCTCTGTTTTCTCTCCTCTCTACTGCTCTGTTTTCTCTCTCCTCTCTACTGCTCTGTTTTCTCTCTCCTCTCTACTGCTCTGTTTTCTCTCTCCTCTCTACTGCTCTGTTTTCTCTCCTCTCTACTGCTCTGTTTTCTCTCTCCTCTCTACTGCTCTGTTTTCTCTCTCCTCTACTGCTCTGTTTTCTCTCTCCTCTCTACTGCTCTGTTTTCTCTCTCCTCTACTGCTCTGTTTTCTCTCTCCTCTCTACTGCTCTGTTTTCTCTCCTCTCTACTGCTCTGTTTTCTCTCTCTCTCTACTGCTCTGTTTTCTCTCTCTCTCTACTGCTCTGTTTTCTCTCTCCTCTCTACTGCTCTGTTTTCTCTCCCTCTCTACTGCTCTGTTTTCTCTCTCCTCTCTACTGCTCTGTTTTCTCTCCTCTCTACTGCTCTGTTTTCTCTCCCTCTACTGCTCTGTTTTCTCTCTCCTCTCTACTGCTCTGTTTTCTCTCCCTCTACTGCTCTGTTTTCTCTCTCCTCTCTACTGCTCTGTTTTCTCTCTCCTCTACTGCTCTGTTTTCTCTCTCCTCTCTACTGCTCTGTTTTCTCTCTCTCTCTACTGCTCTGTTTTCTCTCCTCTCTACTGCTCTGTTTTCTCTCTCCTCTCTACTGCTCTGTTTTCTCTCCTCTCTACTGCTCTGTTTTCTCTCTCTCTACTGCTCTGTTTTCTCTCCTCTCTACTGCTCTGTTTTCTCTCCCTCTCTACTGCTCTGTTTCTCTCTCCTCTCTACTGCTCTGTTTTCTCTCTCTCTCTACTGCTCTGTTTTCTCTCCTCTCTACTGCTCTGTTTTCTCTCTCTCTACTGCTCTGTTTTCTCTCCTCTACTGCTCTGTTTTCTCTCTCTCTCTACTGCTCTGTTTTCTCTCTCTCTCTACTGCTCTGTTTTCTCTCTCTCTCTACTGCTCTGTTTTCTCTCTCTCTGTTTTCTCTACTGCTCTGTTTTCTCTCTCCTCTCTACTGCTCTGTTTTCTCTCTCCTCTCTACTGCTCTGTTTTCTCTCTCCTCTCTACTGCTCTGTTTTCTCTCTCCTCTCTACTGCTCTGTTTTCTCTCTCCTCTCTACTGCTCTGTTTTCTCTCTCTCTCTCTACTGCTCTGTTTTCTCTCTCTCTCTACTGCTCTGTTTTCTCTCTCCTCTCTACTGCTCTGTTTCTCTACTGCTCTGTTTTCTCTCCTCTCTACTGCTCTGTTTTCTCTCTCCTCTCTACTGCTCTGTTTTCTCTCCTCTCTACTGCTCTGTTTTCTCTCTCCTCTCTACTGCTCTGTTTTCTCTCTCCTCTCTACTGCTCTGTTTTCTCTCCCTCTACTGCTCTGTTTTCTCTCCTCTCTACTGCTCTGTTTTCTCTCTCCCTCTACTGCTCTGTTTTCTCTCCTCTCTACTGCTCTGTTTTCTCTCTCCTCTCTACTGCTCTGTTTTCTCTCCCTCTACTGCTCTGTTTTCTCTCCTCTCTACTGCTCTGTTTTCTCTCCCTCTACTGCTCTGTTTTCTCTCCCTCTACTGCTCTGTTTTCTCTCCCTCTACTGCTCTGTTTTCTCTCTCCTCTCTACTGCTCTGTTTTCTCTCTCCTCTCTACTGCTCTGTTTTCTCTCCCTCTACTGCTCTGTTTTCTCTCTCCTCTCTACTGCTCTGTTTTCTCTCCCTCTACTGCTCTGTTTTCTCTCCTCTCTACTGCTCTGTTTTCTCTCCCTCTACTGCTCTGTTTTCTCTCCTCTCTACTGCTCTGTTTTCTCTCCCTCTACTGCTCTGTTTTCTCTCTCACTCTCTACTGCTCTGTTTTCTCTACTGCTCTGTTTTCTCTCTCTACTGCTCTGTTTTCTCTCTCCCTCTACTGCTCTGTTTTCTCTCTCTCTACTGCTCTGTTTTCTCTCCCTCTACTGCTCTGTTTTCTCTCTCTCTACTGCTCTGTTTTCTCTCCCTCTACTGCTCTGTTTTCTCTCTCTCTCTACTGCTCTGTTTTCTCTCCCTCTACTGCTCTGTTTTCTCTCCTCTCTACTGCTCTGTTTTCTCTCCCTCTACTGCTCTGTTTTCTCTCCTCTCTACTGCTCTGTTTTCTCTCCCTCTACTGCTCTGTTTTCTCTCCTCTCTACTGCTCTGTTTTCTCTCCTCTCTACTGCTCTGTTTTCTCCTCTCTACTGCTCTGTTTTCTCTCCTCTACTGCTCTGTTTTCTCTCTCCTCTCTACTGCTCTGTTTTCTCTCTCCTCTCTACTGCTCTGTTTTCTCTCTCCTCTCTACTGCTCTGTTTTCTCTCCCTCTCTACTGCTCTGTTTTCTCTCTCCTCTCTACTGCTCTGTTTCTCTCCTCTCTACTGCTCTGTTTTCTCTTCTCTCTCTCTACTGCTCTGTTTTCTCTCTCTCTCTACTGCTCTGTTTTCTCTCCTCTCTACTGCTCTGTTTTCTCTCCTCTACTGCTCTGTTTTCTCTCTCTCTACTGCTCTGTTTTCTCTCCCTCTACTGCTCTGTTTTCTCTCCTCTCTACTGCTCTGTTTTCTCTCTCCTCTGTTTTCTCTCTCCTCTACTGCTCTGTTTTCTCTCTCCTCTCTACTGCTCTGTTTTCTCTCTCCTCTCTACTGCTCTGTTTTCTCTCTCCTCTCTACTGCTCTGTTTTCTCTCTCCTCTACTGCTCTGTTTTCTCTCTCCTCTCTACTGCTCTGTTTTCTCTCTCTACTGCTCTGTTTTCTCTCTCCTCTCTACTGCTCTGTTTTCTCTCTCCTCTCTACTGCTCTGTTTTCTCTCTCTCTCTCTGTTTTCTGCTCTGTGTTTTCTCTCTCCTCTCTACTGCTCTGTTTTCTCTCTCCTCTCTACTGCTCTGTTTTCTCTCTCCTCTCTACTGCTCTGTTTTCTCTCTCCTCTCTACTGCTCTGTTTTCTCTCCTCTCTACTGCTCTGTTTTCTCTCTCCTCTCTACTGCTCTGTTTTCTCTCTCCTCTCTACTGCTCTGTTTTCTCTCTCTCTCTCTACTGCTCTGTTTTCTCTCTCCTCTCTACTGCTCTGTTTTCTCTCTCTCTCTACTGCTCTGTGTTTCTCTCTCCTCTCTACTGCTCTGTTTTCTCTCTCCTCTCTACTGCTCTGTTTTCTCTCTCCTCTCGCGTGGCAGTAATTCAGCCAGAGGGGTACATCTCCTCTTTCATCTGAAGACCAGTGCTGACATTAAAGGCCTGTAACGGGCTTTGTCTGTTTGCATTAACCCTGGGTCACCCATTCTACAGACCAGCCTCTGCTGTTCTGGCTCTCTCCACCATCCAGACAGACCAGCCTCTGCAGCTCTGCATCTCCACCACCGACACACCAGATGGCCCTGCCCTCCTCTCCATCCTCCCTTCCTCATCAGACACCAGCACTCTGAAGACGATCAATGCCTAAACACTTAAGTAGTCTCAGGAACTCCGTGATGGCTTTCCTGACTCTCTGCTGTCGGATCAGGGTGGACATTTTGTTTGCCTGTTGCTATGACATCCTGACCCACTTCTGTCATCCCTTTTGCCGAAACATGTGTTTCGGCCTGTAAGAGTTCAGCCCTGTGCCTTTTGGACCAGCCCAGCAAACAAACAGACCGAAACAGTGTCAGTCTGTTCTCAGGAGACACAGACTGGTGGTTTTGCGTACTAGGCTGACTGGGGAAGACCAGACAAACATCTGAGGCTGGCTTTCGCCCTTACAGCCACTGTTGAGCAACAAGTTCTGGCATGTTCTGGTTATGACCGGTTCTACTAGAGTTGCACAGTTATGTCAGCTCCTAGTACGCAGCATGTTATTATGTTTGTGAAGTGAACATTAAATTGCATGTGACTTCATGTGTTGAATATTCTCATTATGAACAGAGTCCTAGGTTGTTGTCTAGGCACTCCGTGCCTGTGGCATCATCACACATGAATGACGACCATTAAATTGCACAAGGGCAGTTTGTCGCTGTCCCCCTGGCCTGGGTGTTAAAGCTCCCCGTCTTGGCCTGACCTGATTTCCTGCTAATTAAAGCCAAAGGAATGCTTTCGTGCTTCCTCGTCTCTCACGCTTCCCACCAATTGAGGATGAAATAGTAAACAGACAAAGGAGCTAACGCTCTGCTCTTCTCGCCCCCTCGCCACCACAGAGTCACAAGGCCTGCTTTCTACCTGCTGGACAAATGACAGCCCATTGCAAAGACACAGATAAGAACGCCTCTGCCCGGCTCTATGGGGAAAAAGCCCAATCGACACTGTCAATACTTGCTCTGCTCCGACCTTTTGAGTGATATTTCCCCTTTTAGCTGCCTTTGTGGAGGCCGTTTGTAAGACTGCAGGTTGCAAGCATCCTTCCATCAAGGGGGTGATGAAGGACCGGTTAAGGGGAAGTCTCTTTTTATTCGTTTTTTCTGTCTGGGCCAGGAATAGTTAGCCATCTATGACAGGCTTTTGGTTGTGGAGATTGTAGGATGACGTGAGGGTGGTTCATTCTTGGGGAGGAAGCAGGGCATTGGTTATCTGTTCTTGGCACATTAAGAGGGGTGTTTCTTCCTTCCTCTTCTGACAGCGGGACCTTTCCTGTCATTGTTGTGTAGCTGTGGGGGTTATGCTGGCTTCCTGGTTCTGTATGAGACTGTTTCTCAAGTTTGTTTTCAGCCTGACACAAGCAATGAACGCAAAGCAACAGAGGCACAAATAACCTGCAGTCTACCTAGCTTTCAAGTAGATGTCATAACATTGATGACTCTTCTCTGACGTCTCGAGGAGTCTGGTTGTACTAGTTGACAGGAAGTGTCGCCCCTCCCCTACAGCCTTGCTGCTCTGCCCCGGCCAGCACTGAGAGGAAAGGCTTCCCCTGACTTACAAGCCTTCCAGTGAAAACAACTGGACCAAGGCTTCTGTCTGCCGCTGTCGATTCTCCTCAACAGACACACAATCAGACCAACATTCTGTTCCTTTTCTCCTGTTCTCACCATCTCATATCTTAGGATACTTACAGCAGATATCCTGTATTCTCCTCTAAAGCAGTCACACTTATGTGTGGGTGTGTGCCTGAGGCCAGACTGAATGAGGTGAGGGGGCGATGATGTGTTTGTGTCCTGCTGAATCAGCTGACACACTGAACGCGGAGAGTGGAGCACACAGTGCAGGTCTCACGTTTGTTTGTGAGCACAAATTCAGTGGCAGGTGGAATGGGTTCCCTTGATAATAAACAGTGAGTGTGTTTCGTGAGATTAATTCCTTAGTTTGAGTCAGTCTGTGCCACGTCTCTGCACCCTTTTACAAGGGGTAAAACAGTGGCTGCCTGTGTTGGTTATTTTGTTATGCTGCTTAAAGGGTTTTCCCCCCAAAAAGTATCCCAACAGATGAATGGAAACAGTTTGACACCTCTCCCCTGAAAGCTACTCTGTTAAATGACTACTGCAGCTCTTTCCAATCTAACGCTACATATCCTACCCTTTTTCGAAGGGAGGAAATCAGCAGTAAAAGTTATCTTTTAAGAGGTGTTTGCATTTGGGTGTATAAGAATGACTGACTAGTTCCGCTGAGCTGGTGAATTGCGTCATTTGCAGAACTTGCTGAGTGGACCGTTAGCATTGGCATCAAGCTCTTCCTCCCTTGTATTATTGTTATTCTATATGAATGTTGCCTATGGGAGGGACCCAATAGTGATGTCAAGGGCAGCGTGTATGCGTTTTGTGCGTGTCTTAGGCCTATTTTCCATTACCCAGTAATGGCGGCTTGTAGCGCAGAGGGCGATTGGGCTTCATAGCTTGTGATCACCCCAGGGTGTCTTCCTAAATTACTGACACGCAGAGAGTAATGAACACCTGCCATGGCGGCCATTAAGAACGAGCCCATTATGCACTTAGCCGGCCCTCATGAGTACAAGGTGCTCTCGCCGTAGAACCCTCTCCGTGCGGGAAACGGCCACTCCCATGCCTCATTGAGCTGATACCCCCCCACTGGCACCAGCCCCATAAAGCAGTTCCACATCACATGTGGTCTGGTCCCCTGTTCTGATTTTAGCTGCAGGGCGTAATGACTCTGCAGAGATCTGGAGACGGACTGTTCCCTCTTTAGTTTTCAGATGTGGTAATGGGCTCGGTACTGGTACTGGGAGGAGAGCTCGTCTTTAGGACCGCTCACACAAATGTCCAGGTTTGGGCCTTTTTGTTTTGCAAGAATTGGAGATCTGGCCAAAGCTCCTCCCCTGCAATGACTTGAGGCTGAAAATGTATCACAATTGCTAAATTTGCTAAGTTCTCCTTTAGTCAATGGTCTCAGGCCTCTCCTACTCTCTGGCTGTCCAGTCAGACTTCCCCAGACACGCCAGGGTTCATCTCACTGCTCATTGGTTTGTTACCGACAGGATATAGGAAATAAAGACAGCAGCAGGCTGATTTTAGTCTGGAACTTCACACGGGCCCAGAGATTCACCAAAGCTGTGGGATCCAAATGTGTGACAGTGTATTTCTCCTGTCGTCCCGTGTCTGTCTGTTTTCATTGTCTAATCGACACGCTAACTGGCTATGACACATCCTATTGAATTCGTCATGCTGCCGCAACCCATCTCCAATGCCAAGAGTCACGTTAAGCCACATCATGTTTGGCAGATTTTCTGCTGCTAGGCAACCTCAGAAGCACTGAGATGTTAATAAAGAACAGCTCTGTCTTCCATCACAACACCAACACACCGCATCTACCACAGCCACCACAAACCACTGGCTTTACTGTCGGAATGCTTCCACTGGAAGGAGAGGAAGAAAGAGAAATGGAGATTTAAACTGTTTTTTTCCCCCAACGGGAAAGGATAGCATCTCCAAAACAGTCAAGTTTGTTTAAATGGCTAGACACTATGTCCTGGTGTTATTTGTACAGTTTCTGCTCCTAGGCGATTTACCCCTCCGGTGATATTTCTGTGTGTTGTGTTCTGCCTCTCTGGAGAGCCATGGCTACAAACACCAAAGCCTCATTTAGTTAATTTTTTCCCACCAGTTCTGTTTATTTTCTGTATATGCATGTGGTTTGGGGAGTCAGTAGAAATGATCCACATTGGACCTGCACAGTACACCGAACAGTCCACTTTTCAGTGTGCAGTCTCTGCCGTTACATAAGCGTCTCAGCACACGCTCATTATTGGCGACCATGGAGCGGAACGTGCTGCTTTTTGGACGTGATGCGTGTGTTCTCTACTCCAGGTGGGCTTTGTTCCTGTCCAATTTTTGTAGCTGTGTGTGTGTGTGTGTGTGCGTGTGTTGAGAACTAGTGGAAATCGTAGAACAGTCAAACCCAATTTGTGTGGTTGTGTATGTCGTCCTCCTTGGCTCACTCGGGCCCAGGAGAGAAGTGGAGGGAGGAGGCAGCGAGGAGGATTGAGAGGCCTTGTTACTCCAGTCATTTATTGAGTAGCCTATCTGCTCAAAGACCTGACGCCGGAGGTTTTTACTCTGACTGCTTAGGAGAATCCTGCAAACGTAAATCTCTCCCTGCTGGCCCAGGAAACTGCAGTGTCATGCATTTCACTGGCCGTTTAGTGCTTTCATTTAGTTTTAGGCCAGCAATTACATCGGGCCCTGACTCAGGGATTGGGATAGGCTGGTCTGTGTGTAATAAAGTGTGGGTCTGAGAAGGTTGAGGCCTGCCTATCATTTACCATCATCATCATCATCATCCGTCTCACACATCTTGCGCTATTTTTTTGCAAGCGCCCTGATTTGAACATAATGGTGGTATCTATGCATCCTCATAGCTGGTATAAATCGAAGATGTTTTCTCCCTGTTGATGTTGAAAATGTGACAGCTTGTACAGTTTTGGGGCGTTTGAAACATTCACTATGGAACGCTCGCGCATGAACGGAACCATCTGCCTATAGGCCGTTAAGTCGGATCATAGAGGGACAATGGCACTAAAGGTTTTAATCGACGAGACAGCTGTGGGTCCTTGATAAGAGCAGAAACCTTTTCATGGCTCTATCGTCCACATACTATATTTCTGTTCACCTTCTTTAAGAACCCTTTCTCGTGCCTTCCTGCCGCAAAGCCTTAACTGTTGAAGTGGAGTGTCGCTTTGGACCAAATAGTCTGTGGACTGAATAAAAGGAAGGGATTGCATTAAAGGCCCGTTCACTGCTGTGCTTTGTGATAGCTAAAGTGCGCCACTTCAAAGTGGAAAAACTTGTACCTCGGCGAAGGCTCGTCTCAGCCACCACCACCGGTGTGTATTTTAGTAGCGGTCGTGTGCCGTCCTTGCCTCTCTCCCTCATCTGCTCTCGTCGCTTCTGTGTGCAGCGGGAGACATGATCTATCTCTGTCTCCCTGGAACCGAGCCCAGTTTTTTATTTTTACATTTCAGAGTAGATGAGGGGCTGCCCGGGTGAGAGGGGCTGCCCGGGTGAGAGGGGCTGCCCGGGTGAGAGGGGGCTGCCCGGGTGAGAGGGGGCTGCCCGGGTGAGAGGGGGCTGCCCGGGTGAGAGGGGGCTGCCCGGGTGAGAGGGGGCTGCCCGGGTGAGAGGGGCTGCCCGGGTGAGAGGGGGCTGCCCGGGTGAGAGGGGGCTGCCCGGGTGAGAAGGGCTGCCCGGGTGAGAGGACTTAGGGTTAATTGGTGTTGGGATCCTTGGTTCTCAGGTGCTGGGTATTAGGGGCTTAATGCCCAGTAATCAGAGTTTTTAAAGCTGCTTTAGCCTGAGAAGCTGATCGTACCACCTGGAAATACCACACACACAATCTACCATTATGGGATGCTTTCATATGGTTTAAATACCACACACACAATCTACCATTATGGGATGCTTTCATATGGTTTAAATACCACACACACAATCTACCATTATGGGATGCTTTCATATGGTTTAAATACCACACACACAATCTACCATTATGGGATGCTTTCATATGGTTTAAATACCACACACACAATCTACCATTATGGGATGCTTTCATATGGTTTAAATACCACACACACAATCTACCATTATGGTTGGGATGCTTTCATATGGTTTAAATACCACACACACAATCTACCATTATGGTTGAGATGCTTTCATATGGTTTAAATACCACACACACAATCTACCATTATGGGATGCTTTCATATGGTTTAAATACCACACACACAATCTACCATTATGGGATGCTTTCATATGGTTTAAATACCACACACACAATCTACCATTATGGTTGAGACGCTTTCATATGGTTTAAATACCACACACACAATCTACCATTATGAGATGCTTTCATATGGTTTAAATACTACACACACAATCTACCATTATGGGATGCTTTCATATGGTTTAAATACCACACACACAATCTACCATTATGAGACGCTTTCATATGGTTTAAATACCACACACACAATCTACCATTATGAGACGCTTTCATATGGTTTAAATACCACACACACAATCTACCATTATGGGATGCTTTCATATGGTTTAAATACCACACACATAATCTACCATTATGGGATGCTTTCATATGGTTTAAATACCACACACACAATCTACCATTATGAGACGCTTTCATATGGTTTAAATACCACACACACAATCAACCATTATGGGATGCTTTCATATGGTTTAAATGGAATATTCTGATGTTTGACATTGATATATTGTGATGTGCAAGAATATTCATCTATTTGAACTTTACAAATCAACACTGTGCTGTTTTATCACTATCAATATGTTGAAATTAAGTGACACAGATTATTTAATGATAATGTGACTATAATATTGTCTATAATTACAATTGCATAGTCTTTCATAAGCCTCAAAGTCTAAGCTGTGTGTCGGGGGGGTCTACTATGCAAACATATGGAAATGTTTTAAGATGGTCATACAAAGGATCGTTTGGCAATTTTAGGACCCATTTATTAAAAAAAGTGTAATATTATATTTGGCCATTACTATATATAGCTATATACTATATATACTATAGCCCATAGAAATGCATCGAATAACGCATTCAGAAATGGCAAAGACAGTGACTCATAAGGTTTTGAAGTGTCCTATATCAAGGAGATATTTTTGTAGAAACACATTTAACTCCCTTATTGTTTTGTTGGCAGAAAACTCCTACAAATGAATGGAAGTACGGAGGTAGTTATCTTCAGACGAGTCCTATGACACTTGTGGGGGTCGAAGAGGAAAACGGAGAACATCGTTTTCATGAGTCTCGTCTTTTCCCGAACTGTCGTATTAGTTTGTTGGCCAAACCGTTCGGCTGCTACAGATGTTTTCATGAGAAGACAGATTTTCAGGATGTCTCATACTTAGTCATGTAGTGTATGTAGACACCTGCTCGTCGAACATCTCATTCCAAAATCATGGGCATTAATATGGAGTTGGTCCCTAGAGTTGGCTGCTATAACAGCCTCCAGTCTTCTGGGAAGGCTTTCCACTAGATGTTGGAACATTGCTGCGGGGACTTGCTTCTATTCAGCCACAAGAGCATTAGTGAGGTCGGGCACTGATGTTTGGTGATTAGGCCTCGCAGTCGGCGTTCCAATCCATCTCCAAAGGTCAGGGCTCTGTGCAGGCCAGTCAAGTTCTTCCACACTGATCTAGACAAACCATGGACTTCGCTTTGTGCATGGGGACATTGTCATGCTGAAACAGGACAGGGCCTTCCCCAAACTGTTGCCACATCTTTGGAAGCACAGAATCATCTAGATTCTAGAATGTCATTGTATGCTGTCCTTCACTGGAACTAGCAGGCCGTGAAAAACATCCCCAGACCATTATTCCTCCTCCACCAAACTTTACAGTTGGCACTATCCATTTGGGCAGGTAGCCGTTCTCCTGGCATCCGCTGAACCCAGATTCGGCCTGCCAGATGGTGAAGCGTGATTCATCATTCCAGAGAACTCGTTTCCACTGCTCCGGACTAACAGTTCTTGTGCTGACGTTGTGTCCAGAGACAGTTTGGAACTTGTGTGTTGCAACAGAGGACAGACGTATTTTACGTGCAGTGCAACGCGCTTCAGTACTCGGCAGTCCTGTTCTGTGAGCTTTTGTGGCCTACCAATTTGCGGCAGAGCCGTTGTTGCTCCTAATGTTTCCACTTCAGAATAACGTCACTTACATTTGATCGGGGAAGCTCTTGCATGGCAGAAATTTGACGAACTGACTTGTTGGAAAGGATGACAGTGCCACGTTGAAAGTCACTGAGCTCTTCAATAAGGCCATTCTACTGCCAATTTGTCTATGGAGATTGCATGGCTGGGTGCTCAATCCTATACACCTGTCAGCAACGGGTGCGGCTGAAATATCAGAGTCCACATACTTTTGTGTGTTTTTAAAATGTATTTAACCTCTATTTAACCAGGCAAGTCGGTTAATAAGAACATATTCATATCTACAATGACGTCCTACATCGGCCAAACGCGGACGACGATGGCCAATTGTGATACAGTTGTGACACCTCCAGCACTGAGGCCTTAAACCGCTGCGCCACTCGGGAGCACGGATTTGATAGTGTTTCTCATAGTGTGTGTATATATCTTAAACTGACAGATTTTTGATGGGGATTTATTTTATTACTTAAATTGATACACGGGTGAGTGAAACTCAATGTTTCGGCGCAAAATTAATTTATATAAGAGGTCTCCCCAAAATATCACCCAACTCTATCACCCATACATTTCTCCTGTTGTCTAGTGTGAGGGACACGCACGCACACCTGATGTGAGAGGTCAGGGAGGTCAGGAGGACAGCAGCTTCCAGTATGCTGCTGCAGGATGAGGACAAAGCAATTAAAACCTCCCGACGGAACTCTATTTTTAGATGTACTAATGATTGCCATGGGGTGGGTTCAATTAAAAAAAAAAAAGGTAATTTTTTTTTAAAAGGTCATTTTCTGCAATTCAACACATTTTGCCATGGCTTACGTGTTTTCATGTGATATTTGAGTGACCCGAACACGACAACAAAATCAACCGAGCTAAAAAAAAAAAACATTAGCTGACATGGGCCAGTTGATCTGGATATTGGACCGTATTCCAGGGTATTTGGGAAATGTCATGATGGTTTTACATGTGTAGATACGTTTTAAGTTAATACCTGCAGGCAAGTTGTGTAATATGGTAGGAGATAAAGCAGATTGCATTATTAATTTCACCTGTCACATTATTTAACATTATTAAGATTTTTGTAGTTCCCCAGTTGAGCCAGAAATGTGTTTGTTTGAAAACAGCACAGTGGGAGACGGCGGGAGCTGATGAGTTCATAGGTTTCTGTGTCTATCGGTGAGTCTCTGTTGTGCTGTGCACATGAGGTGATGAAGTTACACTTTTATGCATTTCACTACTAAAGGTTTGCCATCAGGTATCTTAGAATGGCTTTCTGCCAGAAGTCAGAGCTCTGGGTGAGTTGTCTCTACAGCTGCCGTTTTTCTTTTTACCTGTGCTTCCGACTAGCGTTTTACATTTCTCCTCTGTTCTGTGTACACATGCTGCTCTTCCTCTGTTCTGTGTACACATGCTGCTCTTCCTCTGTTCTGTGTACACATGCTGCTCTTCCTCTGTTCTGTGTACACATGCTGCTCTTCCTCTGTTCTGTGTACACATGCTGCTCTTCCTCTGTTCTGTGTACACATGCTGCTCTTCCTCTGTTCTGTGTATACATGCTGCTCTTCCTCTGTTCTGTGTACACATGCTGCTCTTCCTCTGTTATGTGTATACATGCTGCTCTTCCTCTGTTCTGTGTACACATGCTGCTCTTCCTCTGTTCTGTGTACACATGCTGCTCTTCCTCTGTTCTGTGTACACATGCTGCTCTTCCTCTGTTCTGTGTACACATGCTGCTCTTCCTCTGTTCTGTGTACACATGCTGCTCTTCCTCTGTTCTGTGTACACATGCTGCTCTTCCTCTGTTCTGTGTACACATGCTGCTCTTCCTCTGTTATGTGTATACATGCTGCTCTTCCTCTGTTCTGTGTACACATGCTGCTCTTCCTCTGTTCTGTGTATACATGCTGCTCTTCCTCTGTTCTGTGTACATATGCTGCTCTTCCTCTGTTCTGTGTACACATGCTGCTCTTCCTCTGTTATGTGTATACATGCTGCTCTTCCTCTGTTCTGTGTACACATGCTGCTCTTCCTCTGTTCTCTCCTCTGTTCTGTGTACACATGCTACTCTTCCTCTGTTCTCTCCTCTGTTCTGTGTACACATGCTGCTCTTCCTCTGTTCTCTCCTCTGTTCTGTGTACACATGCTGCTCTTCCTCTGTTCTCTCCTCTGTTCTGTGTACACATGCTACTCTTCCTCTGTTCTCTCCTCTGTTCTGTGTACACATGCTGCTCTTCCTCTGTTCTCTCCTCTGTTCTGTGTACACATGCTGCTCTTCCTCTGTTCTGTGTACACATGCTGCTCTTCCTCTGTTCTGTGTACACATGCTGCTCTTCCTCTGTTATGTGTATACATGCTGCTCTTCCTCTGTTCTGTGTACACATGCTGCTCTTCCTCTGTTCTGTGTATACATGCTGCTCTTCCTCTGTTCTGTGTACATATGCTGCTCTTCCTCTGTTCTGTGTACACATGCTGCTCTTCCTCTGTTATGTGTATACATGCTGCTCTTCCTCTGTTCTGTGTACACATGCTGCTCTTCCTCTGTTCTGTGTACACATGCTACTCTTCCTCTGTTATGTGTATACATGCTGCTCTTCCTCTGTTCTGTGTACACATGCTGCTCTTCCTCTGTTCTCTCCTCTGTTCTGTGTACACATGCTACTCTTCCTCTGTTCTCTCCTCTGTTCTGTGTACACATGCTACTCTTCCTCTGTTCAGTGTAAACATGTTGCTCTTCCTTCAGAAAAGCATGCATCACAACTTGTTCATTTGCACAATTTCTCTCATTCACTTTTGTTTGTAAATGTCCACATTCGTTATGCTTTTGTAACTTTATGAGCTGAATTTGCCTGTCTTTGCAAATGTAGTTTATTTTTTGCTCGTTAAGTTTGTGCTAATTTTGTTAGTATTCTAACAAAATTGGGGCGGCAGGGTAGCCTAGTGGTTAGAGAGTTGGACTAGTAACTGAACGGTTTTGCAACAAACCCCCGAGCTGACAAGTTACAAATCTGTCGTTCTGCAGTTAAATGCAGTTAACCCACTGTTCCTAGACCAGTTAACCCACTGTTCCTAGACCAGTTAACCCACTGTTCCTAGACCAGTTAACCCACTGTTCCTAGACCAGTTAACCCACTGTTCCTAGACCAGTTAACCCACTGTTCCTAGACCAGTTAACCCACTGTTCCTAGGCCGTCATTGAAAATAGGAATTTGTTCTTAACTGTTAAATGAAGGTTAAATAAAGGTAAAATAAATAATAGATACACAATGGGCTTTTCTTGTGTTTATTTTTAGCGTCTCCTTGTCCTTTGCCAGTAATATCGTAAAACACGAAGAGAAGGACGGTAGGGGAGTCTGGATACGACCCAAGTTATAACTAGCTCTCTAAGGTCTGCAATGACTGGCACAACGAGGAAAACTGATGCACTACCCAATTTCAAAATTGCACCTTGTGTAATCAAATATTACAGCTTTCAAGAGTAAGTTGAAAGCCTGACTGAGTTGCTGAAATAATAAATGTATATTTATTTTTGGGGCGGGGACTCTATCCCCTGCACCCCTGTAGTTTGGGAACACCGAATTAGAGACATATGCTGCTTTGCAGTGTTTTTAACTGCTGCCTTATGTCATCATCTTTGCACCTCTGACAAATCATGTTCTCCTTCCCTCCCTCCTTTTTATAAGCTTTCCATGACTGAATCCTCCCACTCCTGTCTCGCCTACTCTTTCCATGACTGAATCCTCCCTCTCCTGTCTCGCCTACTCTTTCCATGACTGAATCCTCCCTCTCCTGTCTCGCCTACTCTTTCCATGACTGAATCCTCCCTCTCCTGTCTCGCCTACTCTTTCCATGACTGAATCCTCCCTCTCCTGTCTCGCCTACTCTTTCCATGACTGAATCCTCCCTCTCCTGTCTCGCCTACTCTTTCCATGACTGAATCCTCCCTCTCCTGTCTCGCCTACTCTTTGACTCTGCGACTAGACTTGTGTTTTCACTGGGTCAATAGAGAGACTACTAGATGCTCAGTGTTCACATGTACATGTAAAGCACAGTCTATTTTCATTTCCTTGTCTTTTGTCTTTAGTCTGAGCCTCCTTTTCCTGGCTCTGCAAACCCCTGGGGAGGGAAGGAGGGAGGGGGGGGTTAGGTTCATGTGTGGGTGAGAATGTGATCTCTTACTGCTGAGTGATGTGGGGAATTGGCCTACTAGGAACGAACGACAGCAGGGGGAGAAAAGCATCAGCGCTCGGCTCAATGAGCGGGGGAGGGATGGAGAAGGACAGGGGGACTAAAGCAGACTGACAGTGTGGCACGCTAGCCGTCAGTCCCTTCAGGTGTGTGTGTGTGCCTGTTGTGTTGTCACTCTCTCCAGTACATGCAGTATAGCACCACCGCTGTCCCCTTTCTCCATAGGCCTATGTGGTCCATGCTGCCTCAGACTGATCAGACAGCTAACGTTCTACACAGCCCCCTCCAGCTCCTCCTACAAAAAATCTGAGTTTCTTCACTATCCTTTCGAGGTAGCTCTTTTCAGGCTCAATATAACATTTGAATGGAAGGCAGCCAGACGTAGACAGACAGTCCTTGTCTGAACCTGGGCTCGTTACATTTCCTGTCATTGTTGTGCGCCGACAAAATACTGCCAAGGATTTAGGGCTACTTCTAGTCTGACTGGATTTTAGCTTTCGCTTGACCAGTTCTGTCTTGTCCTGCTCAGGGGAAGTGTTTTCAAACAGTCAGGAGGTTATGTAGGCCTAGTTATTGATGTCCTGGTCAAGCAGGATATTAGTCTGTATGCTGTCATTCTAACTAGCCCTCCCTTGTCCTAATGCTGTTAAACCTCTCTCACTTGTTTGGTCTTGGACCTTTAACATTAGCTTCCTCTTCACAGTGGAAATGGATCTAGCCTTCACCGTAGCTCAAGAAGGGCAGTCTGCTCTGAGACCTGGGAGTGTGACATTTTCTTGGAACTGTGAACGAGAGAAGAAAAGTGGTAGAAACCCGAAGGCGGAGTGAGAGCTGAGGCCTAGGGAGTTTTGGAAGCAGCGAAGAGTCTCAACGTCAAACGCTGTCAGGAGTCGTCTGTGTTCTCTCCATCACTGTGACTGTCTCAAGTCGACAGTGTTACTTAGTTCCCATCCTATCAGGAGGCGTCTGTGTTCTCTCCATCACTGTGACTGTCTTCCTCCCACCACTCAAGTCGACAGTGTTACTAGTTCCCGTCCTATCAGGAGTCGTCTGTGTTCTCTCCATCACTGTGACTGTCTCAAGTCGACAGTGTTACTTAGTTCCCATCCTATCAGGTGTCGTCTGTCTGTTCTCTCCATCACTGTGACTGTCTCAAGTCGACAGTGTTACTTAGTTCCCGTCCTATCAGGAGGCGTCTATGTTCTCTCCATCACTGTGACTGTCTCAAGTCGACAGTGTTACTTAGTTCCCATCCTATCAGGCGTCGTCTGTCTGTTCTCTCCATCACTGTGACTGTCTCAAGTCGACAGTGTTACTTAGTTCCCGTCCTATCAGGAGTCGTCTGTGTGTTCTCTCCATCACTGTGACTGTCTCAAGTCGACAGTGTTACTTAGTTCCCATCCTATCAGGCGTCGTCTGTCTGTTCTCTCCATCATTGTGACTGTCTCAAGTCGACAGTGTTACTTAGTTCCCATCCTATCAGGAGGCGTCTGTGTTCTCTCCATCACTGTGACTGTCTTCCTCCCACCACTCAAGTCGACAGTGTTATTTAGTTCCCGTCCTATCAGGAGTCGTCTGTGTTCTCTCCATCACTGTGACTGTCTCAAGTCGACAGTGTTATTTAGTTCCCGTCCTATCAGGAGGCGTCTATGTTCTCTCCATCATTGTGACTGTCTCAAGTCGACAGTGTTATTTAGTTCCCATCCTATCAGGAGTCGTCTGTGTGTTCTCTCCATCACTGTGACTGTCTTCCTCCCACCACTCAAGTCGACAGTGTTATTTAGTTCCCGTCCTATCAGGAGTCGTCTGTGTTCTCTCCATCACTGTGACTGTCTCAAGTCGACAGTGTTACTAGTTCCCGTCCTATCAGGAGGCGTCTGTGTGTTCTCTCCATCACTGTGACTGTCTTCCTCCCACCACTCAAGTCGACAGTGTTATTTAGTTCCCGTCCTATCAGGAGTCGTCTGTGTTCTCTCCATCACTGTGACTGTCTCAAGTCGACAGTGTTACTAGTTCCCGTCCTATCAGGAGTCGTCTGTGTTCTCTCCATCACTGTGACTGTCTCAAGTCGACAGTGTTACTTAGTTCCCGTCCTATCAGGAGTCGTCTGTGTTCTCTCCATCACTGTGACTGTCTTCCTCCCACCACTCAAGTCGACAGTGTTACTAGTTCCCGTCCTATCAGGAGTCGAGAGCAGACCTCTGATATCCCCTACTGTGTGTTAGGCACTAGGCACAACGGGGGTGGGGTAGGTTAGGCAGAATCTGAGTGGGGAGACGTGGGGGTGAAGGAGGGCGGGAGACATGGGGGTGAAGGAGGGCGGGAGACGTGGGGGTGAAGGAGGGCGGGAGACGTGGGGGTGAAGGAGGGCGGGAGACGTGGGGGTGAAGGAGGGAGGGAGACTTATTACTACTTGATTTAACCTTAGACACGGGGTCAATAGTTTCTGATGGCACCGTACTAGCTAGTGTGGGTGTGCCTCTGTGTGGGTGTTAAACAGCACTGGAGAAACTCCTAGAGAAACTTGCAACAGCTGAATTTGCTCCATCACAGTTCTTCGAGTGCTACCCTGTGTTACTGCCAGCTTTTTCCTTTCTCTTCCATTCCGACTGAATGTTCCTCTCAAAATCTCCTCTGCCGTTTGACTAGACACACGTCTCCAGGGTGGACAAAGACAAAGAATTTAATCGACATCGCCCAGGCAGGGGATCATTTTAGATGAGCCCTGCGTTTCAGAATAGTCTTGGCGCGAGGATTTTGGCGCGAGGATTTTGGATGTTGTCAAATGGCGCACGTCTTGGGCTGGAGGCCCAGCCTCTTATTTTAATGTGACATTTTTACAGGAAATGAAAAGAGAACGTTTTTGCCAGAGTAGAGGGAGGAATGTTACAATTTGTGTTGGGTGGGTTGCCTGTTGCTAAGACTTTGAAACCTGTTGCCTGGCCCTCCTACAAGTCCCTTACCTTTTTAGTACTTCACCACCACTCTGTTCCCAGCCCAAGACCTTCCCCCTGGTCCCACACATCACACCATCTTCTCCATGCTTCACGGTGGGAACCACACATGTGGAGATAATCCGTTCACCTACTCTGTGTTTTACAAAGACACTGCGTTTGGAACCAAAAATCTCAAATTTGGACTCATCAGACCAAAAGGACAGATTTTCACGGTCTGTCAATTGCTCGTGTTTCTTGGCCCAAGCAAGTCTCTTCTTATTGGTGTCCTTTAGTATGGGTTTCTTTGCATCAATTCAACCATGAAGGCCTGATTCACAGTCTCCTCTGATCTGTTGATGTGTCTGTTACTTGAACCCTATGAAGTATTTATCTGGCCTTCAATCTGAGGTGCAGTTAACTCTAATGAACGTATCCTCTGCAGCAGAGGTAACTCTAATGAACTTATCCTCTGCAGCAGAGGTAACTCTAATGAACGTATCCTCTGCAGCAGAGGTAACTCTAATGAACGTATCCTCTGCAGCAGAGGTAACTCTAATGAACGTATCCTCTGCAGCAGAGGTAACTCTAATGAACGTATCCTCTGCAGCAGAGGTAACTCTAATGAACTTATCCTCTGCAGCAGAGGTAACTCTAATGAACTTATCCTCTGCAGCAGAGGTAACTCTAATGAACTTATCCTCTGCAGCAGAGGTAACTCTAATGAACTTATCCTCTGCAGCAGAGGTAACTCTAATGAACTTATCCTCTGCAGCAGAGGTAACTCTAATGAACTTATCCTCTGCAGCAGAGGTAACTCTAATGAACTTATCCTCTGCAGCAGAGGTAACTCTATCTTATCCTCTGCAGCAGAGGTAACTCTAATGAACTTATCCTCTGCAGCAGAGGTAACTCTAATGAACTTATCCTCTGCAGCAGAGGTAACTCTAATGAACTTATCCTCTGCAGCAGAGGTAACTCTAATGAACTTATCCTCTGCAGCAGAGGTAACTCTAATGAACTTATCCTCTGCAGCAGAGGTAACTCTAATGAACTTATCCTCTGCAGCAGAGGTAACTCTAATGAACTTATCCTCTGCAGCAGAGGTAACTCTAATGAACTTATCCTCTGCAGCAGAGGTAACTCTAATGAAATTATCCTCTGCAGCAGAGGTAACTCTGGGTCTTCCTGTGGTGGTCCTCATGAGAGCCAGTTTTATCATAGTGCTTGATGGTTTTTGCAACTGCACTTGAAGAAACTTTCAAAGTTCTTAAAATGTTCCACATTGACTAGGACGATATGGCCAAAATATATCATATGGTGTTTTTCAAATTGTTGATGGTATTTTATGTTCTACATTTGCTTTGAGTAATACGTGACCCTAGTGTGGCAACACATACATATATATTTAAAATTATTTCAATGGATCTTTCTCCATTTTGATTGTTTTATACTGTTCAACTTCAACCTAAAATCATTTCTTGCATTTCTGTCAATTTCTGCATTTCCTGCACTCATTTGAGAATATTTTTAACCAAATGTTGCAAATGTTTTGATTTAGATCAAAACACTTGGGCGATCTTTTGGAATCATGGAAATATAATGTTTATTGTAATTCTATAGTTAGAATATAAATAATGGTGGGCACTTTGAATACAGTGTTTGACATGATAACGAATGAAAATGCCATTGACCAGTTATTGCGACAGGGTAGGAAAACTCGTAAAAAAGACCATCTTACCCATCCCCGATTTTGGCGATGTCATTTACAAAATAGCCCCCAATACTCTACTCAGCAAACTGGATGCAGTCTATCACAGTGCCATCCGTTTTGTCACCAAAGCCCCATATACTACCCACCACTGCGAACTGTACGCTCTCGTTGGCTGGCCCTCGCTTCATATTCGTCGCCAAACCCACTGGCTCCAGGTCATCTACAAGACGTTGGACGTTACAAAAATACCGTTAGATGGTACTAACATTGACTGACCTTCATGTCATACAGTAATGATGGACCGTCGTTTTCTCTCTTTGCTTATTTCAGCTGTTCTTGCCATAATATGGACTTGGTCTTTTACCAAATAGGGCTGTCTTTTGTAAATCACCCCTACCTTGTCACATCACAACTGATTGACTTAAGAAGGAAATCAATTCCACAAAATAACTTTAACAAGGCTCACTTGTTAATTGAAATGCATTCCAGGTGACTACCTCGTGAAGCTGGTTGAGAGAATGCCAAGTGTGCAAAGCTGTCAAGGCAAAAGGTGGCTACTTTTGAAGAAGCTCAAATTTAAACTATATTTTTGTTATTACATGATTCCATGTGTTATTTCATAGTTTTGATGTCTTCACTATTATTCTACAATGTAGAAGACAGTAAAAATAAACTCTTGAATGAGTAGATGTCAACTTGACTGCTACTGTATGTATTATATGTATACTGAATCCCTTCCTCACTCCAACACATCTGGGAGACAATTGGACAGTTCAACTAAGGCCAGGCCAATGATTAATTGTTCAACATTGAACTGCTGATTTCATTTGGCCTGACCTAAGAAGCTGTCCTCCTTCCAGGGAGGGACCTAGCCACTTATCAGTTCCGCCTCCCCCCATTAATATATCGACAGATGAATAGATTCTTCACAAAGTCATGCTAATGGGGAGGAGTGATGTGATCTCAGTGGTCTGACCTGGGCCGGCACACTCTGTGACCCATGGAGAAGTGAAGTTTATGTTGTAATGGAAGGTTGGGTTGTGTGTGTGTGTGTGTGTGTGTCCAGCCCCACCCTGTGCATCCAGCCAGATGCTTTCCACTGTAGAGATTCTACCCAGCTGCATACCAGATGTGCCTAACCGCATTTGATTGTGTGTGTGTGTTAAACCTCATCGATTACAACCTGTCAGTCCCTTGTCGGGATAAAAATGAAAACATAACAAAGTAGAAGTTGGTGCACTCGTCTGTGGTTTTTGGTGTTCGCAGTGAAGGTTAGTTATGCTGTAGAGGTGATTTCCCTCCCCTGTCATTCGGGGTCAGGTATTGACATAGAGTATTCTCATGCAGAGGCTTAAGTAGAAGCTCTGCCTTTTTGAGGCCCACCCCAGATAGGTTTCCTTCTACCCCTCTCCCTCAGATGGCCTCTTCCCTCAGCCTTCAGGGGACAAGACGGAGCACGGACCTGCTCTGAACGATTTTACTGTCTGGTGTGAGTCATCCCATCTAATACATAAAAAACTAAGGACATGGAACACTACCATGCACATACCATCACTGATAAAAGGTGAGCTCGTTCCAATAGTGGAGGAGTACAAATACCTTGGGCTAGTCATTGACAGCAAGCTGTCCTGGGATCACTGTACTGGTGCTATTTTTAAGAAAGACCAACGGACTATATTTCCTACGGAAACTGCACTTTTTTTATTGTTGATCTAACCATCATGGTTCTCTATTATAAATGGTTCATTGAGAGCATTCTGTCCTACTGCTTGACCTGCTTGTTTGGGAATATCAAGGTTGCACAGAAAAATATGTTTGACAAGATAGTCAAGACATATAATCAGCAACCGCTAGAACTATCATCTCTCTACCTGGGCAGAGCACTCCAGAAGGCTAATGAAATAGTGGGTGACTCTTCCCTGACACTCCACCCTGAATTCCAGCTCCTTCCCTCTGGACACAGGTACAGACCCCCCCCAAAAAAAAATAGGGCCAAGTTCTCTTTTATTCTAAATGCAATTCTGCAACTTAACAATATGTTGCACCAATATCCAGTTAGCACTTACACTATGAAACTGCACTCTGCCTATTTGTTTCCTTTGACTGCTGCAAGATTCATTGCCTCTCAGGACATTAAAGTTTTCTGAATCGGCCTCAACATTTGTGGTGATTTCAAGGCTCTCCCTCACCTCCATTGGTCTGAAATGAACTCTCTGTTCTGCTAAACCGCCTACCAAGGTGCTGTTTTGGTTTTTACCTCAACATTTTATTGGGGGCAATAAGAAGGGTGGTTGGGGCCCAATGGAGAAGAGTGTGTCGGTCAGGGCCGGACATTGGAAGAGTGGTCATGCTGCTTTCCAATGGTTGTCCATAGAGCCCGACCGATATGGGATTTTAGAATGGAAATACTCACAAACAGCTGATATATCTGCCTGTTTTTTTATGGAAAAACTGTTACTCTAATGAAAGGAGGATAAACTGTTTTGATTCAAGAACAAATGTGCCTAGGCTCTGAAGACTGAGCTGCCTCATACTAGCCAGCTGAAAAACAACGACAGGACACATTTTTCAATGAATTGGTTTTTAGCTGTGTTTTCATCGATTTTGTAGGGGCTTTAGCCACTGAATTCTGATAGCTGTTACTTGAAAGTAAAAACATCAATCACAAAATTCGCTGCTGGCACTGCGCTGCCTCTCGCCCCAAGCGTTGCACCAGTGAACAGTCTTTGTGTCCCTACCTCATTTCAAGTTGACACTTAATGGTTACCGTAAAAGTTTAGCGTAGGGACATTCCAAGGATCCTGGATTAGCACTGATTCTCAGTGAACGGTGTCAAGTACGCTCACACAGCTACCCAGCTAGCACAGTGGATCTGGGCCCATTCCGGCTGAGAGTCGGGGCACTGATTAGGCAGTATTACTTATGGCTAGAATGTGGAGATTGAGCTCGGGCCGATTCCGGTGAGATATCTGGCCCAAATTTATTTCTTTGAGCTGCTTTATGTAATTATCATTTCATTATTTATTTTATCATTGTTTCCGTGCTGAAGAAATACAATTAACATTTCCATAATTCTTTAAGAGTCCTGTTTTAAGTAGTATTTTATACTTAGTGCAAGGCAATTGATAAGCATAAACTTTGAATGGAGCCTCCCGAGTGGCGCAGCGGTCTAAGACATTGAAACTGGCTTGCTCCAGATGCTGGTTCGATACCCGTGCTGGCCGCAACCGGGAGACCCATGAGGCGCCGCACAGTTGTCCAGTGTCGTTAGAGGAGGGTTTGGCCCGGGATATCCTAGTCCCATTGCGCTGTAGCGACTCCTGTGGCGGGCGTGAATGCAGTCACCAGGTGTCCAGTGTCGTTAGAGGAGGGTTTGGCCCGGGATATCCTAGTCCCATTGCGCTGTAGCGACTCCTGTGGCGGGCGTGAATGCAGTCACCAGGTGTACAGTGTCGTTAGAGGAGGGTTTGGCCTGGGATATCCTAGTCCCATTGCGCTGTAGCGACTCCTGTGGCGGGCGTGAATGCAGTCACCAGGTGTACAGTGTCGTTAGAGGAGGGTTTGGCCCGGGATATCCTAGTCCCATTGCGCTGTAGCGACTCCTGTGGCGGGCGTGAATGCAGTCACCAGGTGTACAGTGTCGTTAGAGGAGGGTTTGGCCCGGGATATCCTAGTCCCATTGCGCTGTAGCGACTCCTGTGGCGGGCGTGAATGCAGTCACCAGGTGTACAGTGTCGTTAGAGGAGGGTTTGGCCCGGGATATCCTAGTCCCATTGCGCTGTAGCGACTCCTGTGGCGGGCGTGAATGCAGTCACCAGGTGTACAGTGTCGTTAGAGGAGGGTTTGGCCCGGGATATCCTAGTCCCATTGCGCTGTAGCGACTCCTGTGGCGGGCGTGAATGCAGTCACCAGGTGTACAGTGTCGTTAGAGGAGGGTTTGGCCCGGGATATCCTAGTCCCATTGCGCTGTAGCGACTCCTGTGGCGGGCGTGAATGCAGTCACCAGGTGTACAGTGTCGTTAGAGGAGGGTTTGGCCCGGGATATCCTAGTCCCATTGCGCTGTAGCGACTCCTGTGGCGGGCGTGAATGCAGTCACCAGGTGTACAGTGTCGTTAGAGGAGGGTTTGGCCCGGGATATCCTAGTCCCATTGCGCTGTAGCGACTCCTGTGGCGGGCGTGAATGCAGTCACCAGGTGTACAGTGTCGTTAGAGGAGGGTTTGGCCCGGGATATCCTAGTCCCATTGCGCTGTAGCGACTCCTGTGGCGGGCGTGAATGCAGTCACCAGGTGTACAGTGTTTCCTTTTTTTGGTGGATGAGTATAATTTGTATGCCTAAAATGTATAATTGTAAAATTTAAAATGACTAAATCTGGTCGTTTTGTATACATTTATTTAAATTTGCATGGGGCTTCTGGGAGGATGCTGGCTGAATTCTGGTAGATGAAAACGACCCGACGTATTTGGTAGTAATTCTCTCCTCCGACTGGTGTAGTTGCGTTGGGGGATAGTGTCCCGTCTTGCTGTAGCGCCAAGGCAAGATGGACTTATAGCCATGTAAAGAACGGCCCTCTTCAGGACCAATGATTATATTGGATCTTAAAGCTGTCCTTTTTGGTTAAAAACCGTTACGAATGCATCTGTAAAAGACTTATCGGTCTATTTTTTAAATATATATTTCTATATATGAACTCCTTGTCTCAACACAACACGCCCCCTGGAGGTCAACTGACTGCGTTGCCCCGTCTGTTTTATCTGACAGGCGGATCTGAGCTGAACGATTAGCTCGCTCCCACTGTCCTATGCTGCCCCCAACACACTATTTAACTCGACCAGCCACCACCGACCACCTCAACGCACGGCTGTGGCCAGAATGAATCAGTTGGACGGGCCTTTCATTTCCCCTTATTTATTGATTGATTTATTGATTTTCCACATGACCTCCTGTTTGCACACTTAAGAATTCTGTTATGATAAAGACATTAGGCGGTTCATGAGTTTCAAGTTTGGGGAAGCTTCCAGTTGATCCTACCATTTCTACCCATCTGTGTGCCATTTCACTCCGATTCGTACTTAGTTTTGTGTCTAGTGCCGTTGTCTTGACTTTTCCATAGCCTTTCAAGTGTGTTTTTTGTTGTTGTGGGTAATTGTGCATCCACTCCTCTAACCGTGTGTTGTCTGTGCTGGTGTGTTTCAGAGATCCACAGAGTGAGGAAAGACATGTACAACGACACAGCCAACGGACCTATAGAAAAACAGCCTCTGGAATTACCCGAGGCCCTGGGGCCAATCATTCATCTGCAGGAGAAGCTCTTTGTGCCTCTAAAAGAGTACCCTGACGTAAGCCATGTCTCACACACACACACACACCCATACACATATATATACACACACACACATATATATATATATATATACACACACACCTGCGTAGATGTTTATATATCACACACGCGCACACAGGCTCCTTGTTACATTCAGATTTAAGCCTGTCAGTTGTCTCTACCACCAAGTTCACCTTGTCCTTGCCTCTGACAAGGCGTCAGCGGTTTGATGGCCCTGCTCAAACAAATAGCCCATAATGTACCTAGTCAATCAGGAGCTATAGAGAGCTATCCTTGAACTCCTTTTCTCTGGTGTCTCTCTCTCTCTTCCGCTCTCCATATCCCACATGCAGAGGGGGGGGTGGTAGTTTATAGCCTTACATTGTCACTGAAGGCCAAAGGAGTCCTCACGCCCTCTCCCTCGGTCCCTATTTTCTCCCTACTATTCCTTGTTATCACACAGAATAACATTGAAACCTGCTGCACAGCATTGAAACCTGCTTCACAGCACTGCACTGCATTGAAACCCGCTTTACTGCATTGAAACATGCTTTGCTGCACTGCACTGCATTGAAACATGCTTTACTGCACTGCACAACATTGAAACCTGCTTCACTGCACTGCACTGCATTGAAACATGCAGTGCTGCACTGCACTGCATTGAAACCTACTTTACTGCACTGCATTGAAACCTGCTTTACTGCACTGCATTGCATTGAAACCTGCTTTACTGCACTGCATTGAAACCTGCTTTACTGCACTGCATTGAAACCTGCTTTACTGCACTGCATTGAAACCTGCGTTGCTGCTTTGCTGCACAGAAATCAAATTACAATTTGTCATATGCGCTGAATACAAGTGTAGACCTTACCGTTAAATGCATTGAAACCTGTTTTAGCACACAGAATAGCATTGAAAGCTACTTTAGCACACAGAATAGCATTGAAAGCTACTTTAGCACACAGAATAGCATTGAAAGCTACTTTAGCACACAGAATAGCATTGAAAGCTACTTTAGCACACAGAATAGCATTGAAAGCTACTTTAGCACACAGAATAGCATTGAAAGCTACTTTAGCACACAGAATAGCATTGCATTCTAATTGAATGCTACAAATTTGCTCCACCAGTGGTGGTATCATTGAAGGTGTATTCTACTCTGTTTCCACCCGGCTAAATGAAGTGCCTCCAGAAGGAAAACAGGATGCTACCAGCTGTTTAGGATTTAGTTTCCCAAATGGGTGGAGGAGCAGGTGGGGAGGGAAGGGAGAGGGACGGTGTTGAAAACAACCTTTCCAAAAATACACAGGGAGGTGGAAAATAGAAGGCTCCCCACTCAACTCCCTGAATGGCTCTTGAAATCATCCAGAGTTGAGACTGGACTAGACTGGACGGAGAGGGTTGTGGCTGTATAGAGTAAGTACACTGCAAGGACACTGAGAGGCCTGGGTAGGAGCACAGACGGACGCTGTCAATTCTATCTGTAGAGATCAGGGGAGGTTATAGGATGGAGTGTTTGCCTTGGGGGTTGGGGCCATGGTATTGATGAAGGAGAATGTGTGTACACAGTGTGTGAGGAGTTTGGGGAGTTTTGCCGGGTGGGTGGGAAGGGCACCAGTTCCCACCAGCCCAGTCCAGCCCACCCAGCCCAGTCTAGCCCAGTCTAGCCCAGTCCAGCCCAGTCCACCCAGGCCAACTCCACCTCAGCCATAAGACTGCTGAACAATTAATCAAATGGCCACCGGACTATTTGTTTTGTACACTGCTGCTACTCGCTGTTTCTCTATGCATAGCCACTTCACCCCTACCTACATGTACACTGCTGCTACTCACTGTTTCTCTATGCATAGCCACTTCACCCCTACCTACACTGCTGCTACTCACTGTTTCTCTATGCAAGCCACTTCACCCCTACCTATGAAACACTGCCACTGTTTCTCTATGCATAGCCACTTCACCCCTACATGTACACTGCTGCTACTCACTGTTTCTCTATGCATAGCCACTTCACCCCTACCTACATGTACACTGCTGCTACTCACTGTTTCTCTATGCATAGCCACTTCACCCCTACCTACATGTACACTGCTGCTACTCACTGTTTCTCTATGCATAGCCACTTCACCCTACCTACATGTACACTGCTGCTACTCACTGTTTCTCTATGCATAGCCACTTCACCCCTACCTACATGTACACTGCTGCTAGCTGTTTCTCTATGCATAGCCACTTCACCCCTACCTACATGTACACTGCTGCTACTCACTGTTTCTCTATGCATAGCCACTTCACCCCTACCTACATGTACACTGCTGCTACTCACTGTTTCTCTATGCATAGCCACTTCACCCCTACCTACATGTACACTGCTGCTACTGCTGTTTCTCTATGCATAGCCACTTCACCCCTACCTGTTTCATGTACACTGCTGCTACTCACTGTTTCTCTATGCATAGCCACTTCACCCCTACCTCCATGTACACTGCTGCTACTCACTGTTTCTCTATGCATAGCCACTTCACCCCTACCTACATGTACACTGCTGCTACTCACTGTTTCTCTATGCATAGCCACTTCACCCCTACCTACATGTACACTGCTGCTACTTGAAATTCTCTATGCATAGCCACTTCACCCCTACCTACATGTACACTGCTGCTACTCACTGTTTCTCTATGCATAGCCACTTCACCCCTACCTCCATGTACACTGCTGCTACTCACTGTTTCTCTATGCATAGCCACTTCACTTCCCCCTACCTATGTACACTGCTGCTACTCACTGTTTCTCTATGCATAGCCACTTCACCCCTACCTACATGTACACTGCTGCTACTCACTGTTTCTCTATGCATAGCCACTTCACCCCTACCTACATGTACACTGCTGCTACTCGCTGTTTCTCTATGCATAGCCACTTCACCCCTACCTACATGTACACTGCTGCTACTCACTGTTTCTCTATGCATAGCCACTTCACCCCTACCTACATGTACACTGCTGCTACTCGCTGTTTCTCTATGCATAGCCACTTCACCCCTACCTACATGTACACTGCTGCTACTCACTGTTTCTCTATGCATAGCCACTTCACCCCTACCTACATGTACACTGCTGCTACTCACTGTTTCTCTATGCATAGCCACTTCACCCCTACCTACATGTACACTGCTGCTACTCACTGTTTCTCTATGCATAGCCACTTCACCCCTACCTACATGTACAAATGACCTCTAACCTGTACCCTCGCACACTTACTCTGTACCTACCCGTACCCCCTGTGTATAGCCTTGTTATTATGTTACTGTGTTACTTTTTATTATTTTTACTTTAGTTTATTTGGTAAATATTTTCTTAACTCTTCTTGAACTGCATTGTTGGTTAAGGGCTTGTAAGTCAGCATTTCACTGTGAGGTCTACACTGTTGGTTAAGGGCTTGTAAGTAAGCATTTCACTGTGAGGTCTACACTGTTGGTTAAGGGCTTGTAAGTCAGCATTTCACTGTGAGGTCTACACTGTTGGTTAAGGGCTTGTAAGTCAGCATTTCACTGTGAGGTCTACACTGTTGGTTAAGGTCTTGTAAGTCAGCATTTCACTGTGAGCTCTACACTGTTGGTTAAGGTCTTGTAAGTCAGCATTTCACTGTGAGGTCTACACTGTTGGTTAAGGTCTTGTAAGTCAGCATTTCACTGTGAGCTCTACACTGTTGGTTAAGGTCTTGTAAGTCAGCATTTCACTGTGAGCTCTACACTGTTGGTTAAGGGCTTGTAAGTAAGCATTTCACTGTAAGGTCTACACTGTTGGTTAAGGGCTGGTCAGTCAGCGTTTCACTGTGAGGTCTACACTGTTGGTTAAGGTCTTGTAAGTAAGCATTTCACTGTGAGGTCTACACTGTTGGTTAAGGTCTTGTAAGTCAGCATTTCACTGTGAGCTCTACACTGTTGGTTAAGGTCTTGTAAGTCAGCATTTCACTGTGAGCTCTACACTGTTGGTTAAGGGCTTGTAAGTAAGCATTTCACTGTGAGCTCTACACTGTTGGTTAAGGGCTTGTAAGTAAGCATTTCACTGTGAGGTCTACACTGTTGGTTAAGGGCTGGTCAGTCAGCATTTCACTGTGAGGTCTACACTGTTGGTTAAGGTCTTGTAAGTAAGCATTTCACTGTGAGGTCTACACTGTTGGTTAAGGTCTTGTAAGTCAGCATTTCACTGTGAGCTCTACACTGTTGGTTAAGGGCTTGTCAGTCAGCATTTCACTGTGAGCTCTACACTGTTGGTTAAGGGCTTGTAAGTCAGCATTTCACTGTGAGGTCTACACTGTTGGTTAAGGGCTTGTAAGTCAGCATTTCACTGTGAGGTCTACACTGTTGGTTAAGGGCTTGTAAGTAAGCGCATGTGACCATTTAAGTTTGATTTGATCCTGACTTAAATTCACCAGATATTCATCCAGATGTATGTGGGGGGAGGGGAGAGGAGGGAGGGGGCACCCCCTAAGCTAGTTGACGTGGGGAGGCTGAATGACCGCTTTCCTGTTCGCACCGGAGACCCGTCTGGTATGGTAGGACGTTCTTTTAAAAACACACCCAGGCATCCTCAGCTGACCTCTTTTTCTTTCTCTTGCGCTCTTTCTTTCTCTCTCTCATATGCAACACCAGTCAGGTCATTAAGGCAGTAACTTAAAAGAAATGTAAAACAAAAGGTTAAATCGTTGTGGCTATTTAAAGAAACCCTGATTGTAATGGAGTTGCTGCGTTAGCTTAGAGTCACTCTTATTAGGCGGCCTTTATGTCGAGGGAATTTTCTCCTCACGTTCCCCATTTTCACATCTTCCCCAGTTCCCACACCTGTCTGCTTTTGTCCAAGGAGTGGCAGACTCCTTCTCACCATTTCCCTTCCACTCTTTCATACTCCTCCTCTCGTTCTCAGTTCCCTCCTCCCAGTAATTAGATTGTCTTGGTCCTCTGCTGCAGTGCAGCATGTCAATTACACCAAAATAACTTGTCCTGCCAAGACGTCCGTGCTCTAATTCTCCTACCTTAGGACATGCACGCTGAGGTGAGAGAGAGCTCGTGTGTGTGTGTGTCGAGGTAGTCGTTTGATGATGTCATCGGTGTGGAAACTTCGGAAGTGCGGCATTATGTCACTCCGAGACGACTGCAGGTGAGGACAGGGTGGGTGATGGTCACTCAGAGACACCTCACTCTGGACACACCTCGCTCTGGAGACACCTCACTCTGGACACACCTCACTCTGGACACACCTCACTCTGGACACACCTCACTCTGGACACACCTCACTCTGGAGACACCTCACTCTGGAGACACCTCGCCCTGGAGACGCCTCACCCTGGAGACACCTCGCTCTGGAGACACCTCACTCTGGAGACACCTCGCTCTGGAGACACCTCGCTCTGGAGACACCTCGCCCTGGAGACACCTCGCTCTGGAGACACCTCGCCCTGGAGACGCCTCGCCTGGAGACGCCTCACCCTGGAGACACCTCACCCTGGAGACGCGTCACCCTGGAGACACCTCGCTCTGGAGACACCTCGCCCTGGAGACACCTCACTCTGGAGACGCGTCACCCTGGAGACACCTCGCTCTGGAGACACCTCGCCCTGGAGACACCTCGCTCTGGAGACGCCTCACCCTGGAGACACCTCGCTCTGGAGACACCTCGCCCTGGAGACACCTCACTCTGGAGACGCGTCACCCTGGAGACACCTCGCTCTGGAGACACCTCGCTCTGGAGACACCTCGCCCTGGAGACGCGTCACCCTGGAGACGCGTCACCCTGGAGACACCTCGCTCTGGCGACACCTCACCCTGGAGACGCGTCACCCTGTCATCTCTTTCTATGACCTTCAAACACAGTTACTTCCTTCCTTGTTTACTAACACCATGTGATGCCTGCAACACCCCTGGACAGCCCAATGGGTTGTGTGTGTGTAGTAAGGGATTGTGGGAGACTGACTAGGTTGAGGTATTCTAACCTAACCCTTCCCACCTGCTCTAGGTTGCCTGCTGAGGCTATGAAATAGGACACCCTGTTGGATGTAGGCGGTTGAGCAACTGGTCTGGAAAACAAGGCCATCTGGAAAGGGCTCTTTTTGAAGGAGCCGTTTGTCTCCTCTATAGGTCCTCTGGCTGCCATGATGTCCAGCACGGTGTAGTGTGTGTGTTGCCTAAACGTGCTTTGGATGTGTGTTCATTGATGCATAGAAGTGTCTTGATTGTTGCTATTAATGAGTTGAATGACTAGTTCTTGATTCCATCCAGCATCAGTTGTTGTTGGGATTGAATGATTCAATACAAGACTGTTCTCGTATACCTGCCACCACAATGTGATTCTAGTCTCAGGAAGGTTTTATTATTGTCTTCAAATAAGCCTATCGGTCCCGTCTTCTACCCCACTAGAACGTGTGTCCGTCCCTAACTTTACTGTTGTCTACCAGGGGTGCTGCTGTTGTCATGGTGTTGATGTTTACATTTTATTAGGTCTCTGCGGTGGCAGCAACCGGAGCCGGTCGGCAAGGAAACAGCTGTTTGATCGGCGTGCTGAGCGAGTGTACTCTCCCAGTCTTCATTTGCAGGTTATTACTGTGGCTTTTGAAGCAAAATGTCGCCAATTGAGCGTCTCAAATGACTTCCCAGCGTCCCCCGTCCCCCCCTTCATGGGCTCTTGTTTATGCAGTTGGAAGCAGACGACACCTACTATTTACTCCCTATTGATCCCCACAGTCGTCATTAAAACCTTACAACCTAGTGGTCAAAGAAGACGCATGCTCCACTTCAGAGTGGGACGCTTGCTTGAATGTCTTCGGGTCTGCATCTATGAAGGTCAAGTACAAAATGGAGGAAGTGAACAATCCGGTTTAGATTTAATTCAATGTTGACACAAATGCAGTAAGATGCAACAAACTTCTACACATGTGACTGTACCTCACAAGCCAGTACAATAGACTACAGATGGAGAGAAACCTAACGCCCCATATAGTACCAACCAATACTACTCACCTGACATACAGGACAGGTGTGGACCAGTGCTGCCTTGCCTGCAGTCTTCTGGTTGGCAGCTGCCCCCGCGATGGCATCAGTCAACAAGTTCAGTGAGCGTTAGATAACACCCCCCCCCCCCCCCCCAAATTGTTCAGAATAATGACTTGAACAGCTGTTTGGCAGGAGTGTGTGTGTATAAGCTTTTGTTACAGCCCATACCTGATTACAAATCGTAGCCTATCGCTGTGATTCGGTATGTTGATTATTTAAGTCAGGTGTTAGAGCTGGGCTTGGACAAAACCCTTCACACTCTCCTGCCCTTCAGGACTTTCTGCAATGACTGAAACAGACCAGAGCGAGAGAACAGTGTTCCAGGTTGAAACGGCTGACCTAGTTGAGAGGTGACAAGACTCAGGCACCGCCATTGGGGGGCATCAATAACATGACAGTAGTTCTACCTCAAAGATGGTGCCGTCAGACATGGCAGCTCTGCTTCTATATCCTAAGCAACTTTGCAGTATTTCGTTTTTGTGTGTGTGACATTATTAGCGTTTTTACATACAGCCAGCGGTAACTCACCAGCATTATGACCAGCAATACGACATTCCTGAATTGGATCGTACCCCCCAGGGCAACTGAACTTATTCCAGAGGCTGCTCCAAAAGGCTGCCGGGCACACCGTCCACCACTTCCGAGTATATTACTGGCTAATGTTCAGTCTCTGGACAATAAAGTATATGAGCTCAGGGAGAGGATCTCCTTCCAGAGAGACATCAGGGACTGGAACATACTGTCTCACGGATATCATCTCGATATATCATCTCGAGATATACTGTCCCCGTCCCAAACGGCCAGCTGGATTCTCAGTACATCGCAGAGACGGTAATAAAGAACTTTCTGGGAAGAAGGGTGGTGGTCTATTTTTCATAAGGGAAAGGGGGATACGTAGTGAGTTGTCCAACTGAGGGGTGCGGGGGGCTGCCTTAATCAACATCCACGGCGTCCCGGAAACCGTGGTTTAACTGCCTTGCTCAGGGGCAGAAAGACAGATTTTTATCTTGTCAGCTTGGGGATTCGATCCAGCAGCCTTTCGGTTACTGGTCCAACGCTCTTAACCACTAGGCTACCTGCCACCCATTAACTACTCATGGTGTGATTGTGATAACATAGAGAAACTCAAGTCATTTTGTAGATTACCTCACAATCAAATGCTGACCGTATTACCTCCCAGGAGAATTCTCTTTTGGTTAATGTCACAGCCGTGTATATTCAACCCTTAAGGAACTACACTTGACTTTATGAAAACTGGAAACCACATATCCTGAGGCCCCATTTATTGCAGCTGGGGATTTTAACAAAGCAAATTTTAGTAAAACGCTACCGAAGTTATAGCAACAGTGTAGTACTCGCTCTGGTAAAACACTCGATCACTGCTATGCTTACACGGCTCTCCCCCACCCTCCCTTCAAATCAGTGGCATTGACTAAAATACAGTAGAATAGAATACAGTATATACATATGAGATTTTGTTAGATACTACTGCTCTTTTGGAGCTAGGCACACAGGCCTTTCACTACACTCGCAATAACAACTTAAAATTATCTGGTGATAGCACAACAGTAAACAAAGATAGTAGCATATTTCTACCCTGCAGGTGCTACACAAAATGCAGAAATAAAATATAAAACATGCCTTACCTTTTGACGAGCTTCTTTTGTTGGCAATCCAATATGTCCCATAAACATCACAATTGGTCCTTTTGTTCGATTAATTCCGTCCATATATATCCAAAATGTCAATTCATTTGGCGCGTTTGATCCAGAAAAAAACTGCTTCCAAAATGCGCAACGTCACTACAAAATATTTCAAACTTTGACAAAATATTTCAAACTACTTTTGTAATACAACTTTAGGTATTTTTAAACGTTAATAATCAAATTGAAGACGGGTCTATCTGTGTTCAATACAGGAACACAACAAACCAAGCTACCTTTCAAGTCTTGCGCAACTCTCAAGAGTGTTACGTAGTTCCTAGTTGGTCCTACTTCTTCATTGCACAAATGAATAACCTCAACCAAATTCCAAAGACTGGTGACATCCAGGAACCGAAAACAAGTTCCTAAGAAATATCGTTTGCCAATGAGAACTGAGTGAACAGACAGAGACCTAAAAAATAGTAATTTCTAAACGGTTAGTCCTCTGGGTTTTGCCTGCTACATAAATTCTGTTATACTCACAGACATGATTCAAACAGTTTTAGAAACTTCAGTGTTTTTTATCCAAAACTACTAATAATATGCATATCTTATATTCTTGGCATGAGTAGCAGGAAGTTGAAATTGGGTATGCTATTTATCCAAATGTTAACAGAACTTAAGAAGTTAACAGAACTTTAGCCAATTTATGAATTACTAAATTTAGCTAACATTAGATTCTTAAATTCGCCTTGATTCGGCAGTCTCGCCCATATCAGCATAATCCTGGTGACGTGAAGCATTTTATAGGCATTTGTAGTTCTGTTATAATAGCCACATTAGCAGCTAATTACATTTCATTTTTTTGGGGGGGGTAAATACAGGCAAAAATATTGATACATGTTGCCCCTGTCCGAGAGAGATGTACACTTATCAAAATGTCACGCCAGGTTAAGCTGACAGGAAACACAGCCCCCTAGAATTCACAATGGACATAGTGGTGGGAAACCAATTGGAACTATTTCCATTTTTTTGACTGCTTGGTTTTATGGGTAGTATGACTCCTACTGTGGTAGACCATTTGCTCAGATTATTTTGGGGATGTCGCTTTCGCTTTAGTCAGTTTTTTGTAGATGTTTCTTGTGATTTATGCTCCATACGGTGTCGTTGAACATGTTTGTACTGCGGCCACCAAATGTCAGATTCAGCATTTAATTGTGTGATTTATTAACACTGTTAAATAGTGTTGACAATGGTTTGTGTCTGTTTTGATATTCCGTAGATCGTCTATTTGTGGAGATGACACGTCCCCCCCCCGAGCCCCCATCCTTGTAACAACAGTTTACACTAAACACGTCTTGAAATCTAGTCTGAGATGGCTTTTTACAAATCAAACGTGTCGCAATTCATTTGCATCAATGGATACCCCACCCGTTCAGCATAAATCAACAGGGAAAAGCTCTGAGGGAAGTAATGCAGAATAAAGTGCCAGTGTCCTATCCAGTTAAAATGGGGATTTGTCTGGGTGTGTCCATGTCCGTCAGTCCATGTGTCGGGGGGGGTGATTTACCTCCGCTGCTAGGGACATTAATTAGAAGCCACGGAGGACACTCTTTTGGCAGGTGGACAAGAAGCCTGCCGCAACACACCCCAGTGGTCTGAGTGTGCGTCTTGAGAGAACGCTGCGACAAGTGGGTGTCCTTTATCCATGGTGACCAGAGCGAAGAGAATGAGGGGAAAAGGGGAGGGGGAGACAGAAGGAGAGGTGAGGTGAAAAGGGGAGGGGAGACAGAAGGAGAGGTGAGGTGAAAAGGGGAGGGGGAGACAGAAGGAGAGGTGAGGTGAAAAGGGAGGGGGAGACAGAAGGAGAGGTGAGGTGAAAAGGGGGGGGAGACCGAAGGAGAGGTGAGGTGAAAAGGGGAGGGGGAGACGTCGAGAGGGAGGGAGGGGGAGACGTCGAGAGGGAGGGAGGGGGAGACGTCGAGAGGGAGGGAGGGGGGAGACGTCGAGAGGGAGGGAGGGGGGAGGGAGGGAGACGTCGAGAGGGAGGGAGGGAGGGAGGGAGGGAGGGAGACGTCGAGAGGGAGGGAGGGAGGGGAGGGAGGGAGAGGAGGGAGGGAGGGAGAGGGGAGACGCGAGAGGGAGGGAGGGAGGGAGAGGGGAGACGCGAGAGGGAGGGAGAGGGGAGACGTCGAGAGGGAGGGAGGGAGGGAGGGGGGAGACGTCGAGAGGGAGGGAGGGGGGAGACGGTGATAACGGTGGCGTTCACAACACTGCACACCTCTCTGGTGTGCCACTCTCCCCATCACACGTAATGAACAGTCAAGGTCATGCTGCCACTGTCACCTCTGCCTTTCTGCTCCATGGTCTTCACTTCACTACACACTTCACTACACACTTCACTACACACTGCTACACATTTCACACTTCACTACACACTTCACTACACACTTCACTACACATTTCACACTTCACTACACACTGCTACACATTTCACTACACACTTCACTACACTTCACACTGCTACACATTTCACACTGCTACACATTTCACACTGCTACACATTTCACACTTCACGACACATTTCACACTTAACTACACACTTCACTACACATTTCACACTTCACTACACACTTCACTACACATTTCACACTACACATTTCACACTTCACTACACACTTCACTACACATTTCACACTTCACTACACACTTCACTACACATTTCACACTTCACTACACACTTCACACTTCACTACATTTCACACTTCACTACACATTTCACACTTCACTACACACTTCACTACACATTTCACACTTCACTACACACTTCACTACACATTTCACACTTCACTACACACTTCACTACACATTTCACACTTCACTACACACTTCACTACACATTTCACACTTCACTACACACTTCACTACACATTTCACACTTCACTACACAGTTCACACTTCACCACACACTTCACCACACATTTCACACTTCATTACACATTTCACTACGCACTTCATTACACATTTCACTACGCACTTCATTACACATTTCACTACGCACTTCACTACACATTTCACACTTCACTACACACTTCACTACACATTTCACACTTCACTACACATTTCACACTTCACTACACACTTCACTACACATTTCACACTTCACTACACACTTCACTACACACTTCACGACACATTTTCACTACACACTTCTTCACTACACATTTCACTACACACTTCACTACACATTTCACACTTCACGTCACACTTCACTACATACTTCACTACACATTTCACACTTCACTACACATTTCACACTTCACTACACACTTCACTACACATTTCACATTTCACTACACACTTCTACACATTTCACACTTCACTACACACTTTACACTTCACTACACATTTCACACTTCACTACACATTTCACACTTCACTACACATTTCACACTTCACTTCACTACACACTTCTACACATTTCACACTTCACTACACACTTTACACCTCTACACATTTCACACTTCACTACACACTTTACACTTCACTACACACTTCACTTCACTACACATTTCACTACACACTTCACTACACACTTCACCACACACTTCTACACATTTCACACTTCACTACACACTTTACACTTCACTACACATTTCACACTTCACTACACATTTCACTTCACTACACACTTCACTACACACTTCACTACACACTTCACGACACATTTTCACTACACACTTCTTCACTACACACTTCACTACACACTTCACTACACATTTCACACTTCACGTCACACTTCACGTCACACTTCACTACATACTTCACTACACATTTCACACTTCACTACACACTTCACTACACACTTCACTACACATTTCACACTTCACTACACACTTCACTACACATTTCACATTTCACTACACACTTCACTACACACTTCACCACACACTTCTACACATTTCACACTTCACTACACACTTTACACTTCACTACACATTTCACACTTCACTACACATTTCACACTTCACTACACATTTCACTACACACTTCACTTCACTACACACTTCTACACATTTCACTACACACTTTACACCTCTCTACACATTTCACACTTCACTACACACTTCACTACACATTTCACACTTCACTACACACTTTACACTTCACTACACACTTTACACTTCACTACACACTTTACACTTCACTACACACTTTACACTTCACTACATACGTCACACTTCACTACACATTTCACACTTCACTACACACTTCACTTCACCACATACTACATTGCACATTTTACACTTCACTACATACTTCACTACACATTCCACTTCACTCTTCACTACACGTCACACTTCACTACACACTTCACTACATACTACATTGCACATTTTACACTTCACTCCACATTTCACTACAACCTGCAGCTAGTGTGATGGTACAGTCACACTCACCCCCTGTATTCCCCAAGTCAGCACAAATGTTGACTCCCTCTGGTATTTTCTGGACAGTTTTTGCCCATCCGTCTTTCTGTCTGTCAGATGCAGGGCTGAAGAGCACCAATCCAGCCTCACCTTTTTACTTGGAAGTTTACTTGAAGTGTGACCTTTTCAGTGCCCATCCGTGACTAGTGCTCGTCAAGGGTCAGTGGTAGAAGTGAGAAATGGGACCCAGGAGGGAGGGAGAGTGAGCGAGTGGGTGGTAGGCTGTCTGGTGTGCTGGCCTCCGGCCGGGCTGGGCCCTCTACAGAGAAAGTAATTAAGCGAGCCCCCGTGGGGGGGGACATGTCATTATTCAACAGATTGGAACGGATCGCCAAGCCCCCAGAAGTCATTAGGCATGGATACGCATCACACTAATGGAACTGGAGATGATCTGGGCTGGTAGGGACAGATTGAATAGGTCATTTTATTAAATGGAGATACAGTTGATGGCCATTTCTCATGATGAGGATGGTGATGAAGGTTGTAGAGACTGTACGTAAAGATTATGATCAATCACTGCCCAAAACATGATCCAAGTCTAGGTAGAGTGGGTTAGGTTTTGGTGGTCAGAGAAGGCCTGATGAAAAGAGATCATGGTGAATTTACATCCTGATTCGCCCCCTTGTCCTCAGTATGTATGGTTCCTGTGGTGTCGACTAGAGAATATGTATGGTTCCTGTGGTGTCGACTAGGGAATATGTATGGCTCCTGTGGTGTCGACTAGAGAATATGTATGGCTCCTGTGGTGGAGACTAGAGAATATGTATGGTTCCTGTGGTGTAGACTAGAGAATATGTATGGCTCCTGTGGTGTCGACTAGAGAATATGTATGGTTCCTGTGGTGTCGACTAGAGAATATGTATGGTTCCTGTGGTTTAGACTCTCCATCCCACCACCCCTCTCCTCTCACCCCTCTCCCCTCACCCCTCCACCCCTCTCCTCTCACCCCTCCACCCCTCTCCTCTCACCCCTCCACCCCTCTCCTCTCACCCCTCCACCCCTCTCCTCTCCATCCCACCACCCCTCTCCTCTCATCCCACCACCCCTCCTCCTCTCATCCCACCACCCCTCTCCTCTCATCCCACCACCCCTCTCCTCTCATCCCACCACCCCTCTCCTCTCATCCCACCACCCCTCTCCTCTCATCCCACCACCCCTCTCCTCTCATCCCACCACCCCTCTCATCCCACCACCCTCTCATCCCACCACTCCTCTCATCCCACCACTCCTCTCATCCCACCACTCCACCCCTCTCCTCTCCATCCCACCACTCCACCCCTCTCCTCTCCATCCCACCACCCCTCTCCTCTCCATCCCACCACCCCTCTCCTCTCACCTCTCACCCCTCTCCCACCACCCCTCCACCCCTCTCCTCTCACCCCTCCACCCCTCCTCTCACCCCTCCACCCCTCTCCTCTCCATCCCACCACCCCTCTCCTCTCATCCCACCACCCCTCTCCTCCTCATCCCACCACCCCTCTCCTCTCATCCCACCACCCCTCTCCTCTCATCCACCACCCCTCTCCTCTCATCCCACCACCCCTCTCCTCTCATCCCACCACCCCTCTCCTCTCATCCCACCACCCCTCTCCTCTCATCCCACTACACCCCTCTCACCACTCCTCTCCTCCACCACCCCTCATCCCACCACTCCTCTCCTCATCCCACCACCCTCTCTCCCACCACCTCATCCCACCCACCCTCTCTCCACTCATCCCACCACTCCTCTCCTCTCATCCCACCACCCTCTCCTCTCATCCCACCACTCCTCTCATCCCACCACCTCTCCTCTCATCCCACCACCCCTCTCCTCTCATCCCACCACCCCACCCTCTCCTCTCATCCCACCACCCCTCTCCTCTCATCCCACCACCCCTCTCCTCTCATCCCACCACCCCTCTCCTCTTATCCCACCACCCTCTCCTCTAATCCCACCACCCCTCTCCTCTTATCCCACCACCCTCTCCTCTTACCCACTCTCCTCTTATCCCACCACCCTCTCCTCTCATCCCACCACCCATCTCCTCTTATCCCACCACCCATCTCCTCTCATCCCACCACCCTCCTCCCTCTCATCCCACCACCCTCTCCTTTATCCCACCACCCCTCTCCTCTTATCCCACCACCCCTCTCCTCTCATCCCACCACCCATCTCCTCTTATCCCACCTCTCCTCTCATCCCACCACCCCTCTCCTCTCATCCCACCACCCCTCTCCTCTCATCCCACCACCCCTCTCCTCCCACCCTCTCCTCTCATCCCACCACCCTCACCTCTCATCCACCCCTACTCTCCACCCCTTCCATTCCACCATCCCTCTCCTCTCCATCCCACCATCCCTCTCCTCTCATCCCACCATCCCTCTCCTCCCCATCCCACCATCCCTCTCCTCCCCATCCCACCATCCCTCTCCTCTCCATCCCACCACCCCTCTCCTCTCCATCCCACCACCCCACCCCTCTCCTCTCCATCCCACCACCCCTCTCCTCCCTACAATATTTTTCTTATTTTAAAGGTATTCTACTCTTATCCTACCTCCCATCCCACCTCCCTGATGGGCCCAGGGCTCAGGTTAGAGAACGAGAACAGGCCTGACGGGCCCAGGGCTCAGGTTAGAGAACGAGAACAGGCCTGACGGGCCCAGGGCTCAGGTTTGAGAACGAGAACAGGCCTGACGGGCCCAGGGCCCAGGTTAGAGAACGAGAACAGGCCTGACGGGCCCAGGGCCCAAGTTAGAGAACGAGAACAGGCCTGACGGGCCCAGGGCTCAGGTTAGAGAACGAGAACAGGCCTGACGAGCCCAGGGCCCAGGTTAGAGAACGAGAACAGGCCTGACGGGCCCAGGGCTCAGGTTAAGAACGAGAACAGGCCTGACGGGCCCAGGGCCCAGGTTAGAGAACGAGAACAGGCCTGACGGGCCCAGGGCCCAGGTTAGAGAACGAGAACAGGCCTGACGGGCCCAGGGCCCAGGTTAGAGAACGAGAACAGGCCTGACGGGCCCAGGGCCCAGGTTAGAGAACGAGAACAGGCCTGACGGGCCCAGGCCCAGGTTAGAGAACGAGAACAGGCCTGACGGGCCCAGGGCCCAGGTTAGAGAACGAGAACAGGCCTGACGGGCCCAGGGCCCAGGTTAGAGAACGAGAACAGGCCTGACGGGCCCAGGGCCCAGGTTAGAGAACGAGAACAGGCCTGACGGGCCCAGGGCCCAGGTTAGAGAACGAGAACAGGCCTGACGGGCCCAGGGCCCAGGTTAGAGAACGAGAACAGGCCTGACGGGCCCAGGGCCCAGGTTAGAGAACGAGAACAGGCCTGACTGGCCCAGACACCGCATTACTTGGATGTTAATTAGTGATGGGCAGGGGCATCGCCCTTTCTCCAATATCTCACTCTCTGTCTGTGTGTGATTGTCTCTGTGTGTCTCTCTGTGTGGCTGTTTGTGGGGGAGCTTTATTGGTATGGGAAACAAGTGTTTGCCAAGTAAAAAAATAAAACAAAAACAAAGCGAATTAAACGAAGACCAAAACACAGACATCAACAGTAAACATGACCAAAACACAGACATTAACAGTAAACATGACCAAAACACAGACATCAACAGTAAACATGACCAAAACACAGACATTAACAGTAAACATGACCAAAACACAGACATCAACAGTAAACATGACCAAAACACAGACATCAACAGTAAACATGACCAAAACACAGACATCAACAGTAAACATGACCAAAACACAGACATCAACAGTAAACATGACCAAAACACAGACATCAACAGTAAACATGACCAAAACACAGACATCAACAGTAAACATGACCAAAACACAGACATCAACAGTAAACATGACCAAAACACAGACATTAACAGTAAACATGACCAAAACACAGACATCAACAGTAAACATGACCAAAACACAGACATCAACAGTAAGCATTACACACATTCTTTGTGGATCTGTGTAATCTGAGAGAAATATGTGTCTCTATGGTCATACATTTGTCAGGCGGTTAGGAATTGCGGCTCAGTTTCCACCTCATTTTGTGGGTAGTTTTGTGGGCAGTGTGCACATAGCTTGTCTTCTCTCTGCTTACGCCTGCCTCTCTCAATAGCAAGGCTATGCTCACTGAGTCTGTACATACAGTAGTCAAGGAGTTTCTTCATTTTGGGTCAGTCACAGAAGTCAGGTATTCTGCTACTGTGTACTCTCTGTTTAGGGAAAGGTAGCATTTGAGTTTGCTCTGTTTTTGGGTTGATTCTTTCTAGTGTGTCCAATGGTTCTTAGTCTCTGTGGGGTCTGTGTTTTGGGAACAGAGCCCCAGGACCAGTTTAGGGCCTCTTCTCCAGGTTCATCTCTCTGTAGGTGATGGATTTGTTATGGAAGGTTTGGACATCACTTTCCTTTAGATGGTTGTAGGATTTAACCGCTATTTTCTGGATTCTGCTCATCAGCATATTATTTGGTGTTATATGTTGTACACAGACTATGTTTTCCAGAATTCTGTATACTGTCTCAATTGGGTGTTTGTCCCATTTTGTGAATTATTGGTTGGTGAGTGGACCCCAGACCTCACAACCAGGAAATGGGTTCTAGAACTGATTTGGCGTATTTTTGTGTTGTTGACAGATCCTAATTGTGGGATGTCAATTATTTTAAAGAATTGACGGCATAGACGGCCCTTCTTGCCTTGCCCTCTCTCCACTCCAGTCTGTCTGGTGGGGAATAAGCTGGTTGTAGGGGAACTGTACATAGCAAAGGTGAGGAAAACGGTAGTAATGACTGAATGCTAAAACCCAAACTGTCACCCGGGAGACGTGTGTAGTAAGGGAGGAGCTTTGTTTGTGATATTATGGTGAACCATAATGCAAAATATGCTGCTTTCAAAGCTGATTACCACCAAAACTTTATTTATTCACGGAATCTCTCTCGCGACTCTCCCAAAGATGCTCTGTTACCTCTGCGAACTCTCTCTCGCGTCTCTCCCAAAGATGCTCTGTTACCTCTGCGAACTCTCTCTCGCGACTCTCCCAAAGATGCTCTGTTACCTCTGCGAACTCTCTCTCGCGTCTCTCCCAAAGATGCTCTGTTACCTCTGCGAACTCTCTCTCGCGTCTCTCTCAGATGCTCTGTTACCTCTGCGAACTCTCTCTCGCGGTTCTCCCAAAGATGCTCTGTTACCTCTGCGAACTCTCTCTTGCGTCTGTCCCAAAGATGCTCTGTTACCTCTGCGAACTCTCTCTTGCGTCTCTCCCAAAGATGCTCTGTTACCTCTGCGAACTCTCTCTTGCGTCTCTCCCAAAGATGCTCTGTTACCTCTGCGAACTGACTCCTGGCTGCATCCCTTTTGCCTCGTAATGACATCATTACTAGTTTGACATTACTAGTCACACACATTTATAAAAGCTACTTCTATGCAAATATTGTTGATCAATACAATAAAATAAGTCCCAAAAAAAAAACTAATCTGTAGCCCCGTGAAATCTGCCAAAACAAGCTGGATAACTCGATGCATTCATCTCCCCTGGCCCAGGCTACTTCCTGATTTACCCAGTTTGTTAATAGAGATTTTCCTTTCAAATCAATGATTACCATTATGTAGTTTGATTGGTGAAAAGTTAATTGATTTAATGCGTACATGGCGATCTCTGAAAAATGGACGTGTAATGTAATGCTATTGAACTCCAAAGATACCCAACGATTGAACAGACCAGTAGCTGAGTTTGTCTGGATCTGGTGTGCTTTGGAGGTCACTTCTGCTAGGTGGAGTGTTCCAGTCGGCCAATCATGTCTCAGAGAGATGTCTACAGCGCATGGGCATAGGTTGTAATCATGTTCTGCATATGTAAATATGTTACAATAGACCACATACTCTCGTCTCCCCTGGTAAGAGGAACGGGGCCAATATGTGAGCTGTGGCATAATAGCCCCGGGTGCCTGAACGATTGGTGGGAAATATGTCACCACTCAGTGCGGTGCCTGAGGTAGACACATTTCCTGTTGCACTCACGTCTTACTGTATGAAAAAGGAAGTGTTGCTCATTTACAATCCTCTAGTGACAACTCGATTTTCATATTCTTTGTGCTTATCCCTGCTAAGCCCCCCAATACACTCGGAGACCCTTCGCCATGATCTAATTTCCACTTCCTTTCCCATCCAGAGCTGCGGTTGAGGCAAACAAACATTTGCACATTGTATAGCTTTTGGTAGAGCTACGGTAACCCGCCTGCTCCCTGCCTCAGAGCCCAGGGGAGCCAGTCAACTTCAGAGTGAAGAGTAGGGCGTCGGCAAGGAGTTTCTCTCAGTGCCCCCGGGCTGGCCCCCCTCCGCCTGCCGAGTGCCGATAACAGGGGTGTAAACAAAGCCCCTTTAATGTCACTAAGCCTCCTTCCTGGGAGGCCCTCTGAGGTGGGGGCCAGGGCAGGGCGGATGGAGGTGGATGGGGCGGCTGTGTGTGTGTCGATTCGCAAGGGTTTGAGGAAACTGAGATAAAAGTTTGGAGAGAAAAAAACTGGCGGCGAAAAGGTCCCAGTGTCTCTAATCTCCTAATGCCTTAAATGAGGAAAGGGAATTGGTTGCTCAGAGAACGGGCCTCCGCTGAGAGAGAGAGAGCCGGCGGAGAGTTCTTGTCGAGTTTGCAAAAATAAATAAATCGTTTATGCATGCATTTCATTCAACAGATAAAGAACGAGACGGATGAGCTTGGGTCAGAACAGAGGTGGAGGAATGGGAATTCATATCCTGAATTTGTAATTTGTACAGTTAGTGCTGGTTATGTTAAAGCACTTTCTCTCCGGTGAATCAGAATGGATGCTGATTATATGGTTGGTTAGCCAGCCTGGCTGTTGAAGCTGCTCATATTCACCATGCTGTAACTAGATGTCTATTTCTAGTACTGCCCTGTGGCCATAGCTACCCGTTGTCAGCCATGTTTGATTGTTGAAATGGCAGAATTGTGACAGACATGCACACATACTCAAAAACAAGCTGTCTTTTATAGCGATTCCATGCACGCATACTCAACATGCTGTCTTTTATAGTGATTCCATGAACACATACTCAAAAACACGCTGTCTTTTATAGCGATTCCATGCACACATACTCAACAGGCTGTCTTTTATAGCGATTCCATGCACACATACTCAACAGGCTGTCTTTTATAGCGATTCCATGCACACATACTCAAAAACAGGCTGTCTTTTATAGCGATTCCATGCACACATACTCAACAGGCTGTCTTTTATAGCGATTCCATGCACACATACTCAAAACAGGCTGTCTTCTATAGCGATTCCATGCACACATACTCAACAGGCTGTCTTTTATAGCGATTCCATGAACACATACTCAACAGGCTGTCTTTTATAGCGATTCCATGCACACATACTCAAAAACAGGCTGTCTTTTATAGCGATTCCATGCACGCATACTCAACAGGCTGTCTTTTATAGCGATTCCATGAACACATACTCAACAGGCTGTCTTTTATAGCGATTCCATGCACACATACTCAAAAACAGGCTGTCTTTTATAGCGATTCCATGCACACATACTCAACAGGCTGTCTTTTATAGCGATTCCATGCACACATACTCAACAGGCTGTCTTTTATAGCGATTCCATGCACACATACTCAAAAACAGGCTGTCTTTTATTGCGATTCCATGCACACATACTCAACAGGCTGTCTTTTATAGCGATTCCATGCACGCATACTCAACAGGCTGTCTTTTATAGCGATTCCATGCACGCATACTCAACAGGCTGTCTTTTATAGCGATTCCATGCACGCATACTCAACAGGCTGTCTTTTATAGCGATTCCATGCACGCATACTCAACAGGCTGTCTTTTATAGCGATTCCATGCACACATACTCAACAGGCTGTCTTTTATAGCGATTCCATGCACAAATACTCAACAGGCTGTATTTTATAGCGATTCCATGAACACATACTCAAAAACAGGCTGTCTTTTATAGCGATTCCATGCACACATACTCAACAGGCTGTCTTTTATAGCGATTCCATGCACGCATACTCAACAGGCTGTCTTTTATAGCGATTCCATGCACACATACTCAACAGGCTGTCTTTTATAGCGATTCCATGCACGTCACCAGACTCACTCAGGTCAAGTGACTCTTTCTGCCGAAGTCTTCATGTGTCTGGAGTTTCTAGCAAGTCTGTTCTCTGAAAGAGGACAACATGTTTGGCTTTGTATTGTTTTATACATGCCAATGGTTTACGATTGGCGGTCCTCCTTTTAACTGGTCTCAGCACCTTCGCTGCAGGATAAAGACCTGATCTAGTGCTTGTTGCAGGTTAGAGATGATCTGGGACATGGAGAACAATAAGGGGTGATGAGAGGGGGTTCTGTTGCAACTTCTCATGGGGACAGTTCTTAGCTCTGTTTGAATTGCCAGTTTGAAATCAAATCCCTCGTTCATCAAAGCGTTGCTTTTTCCTCTCTTCTATTGAATGTTTTGATGGGGCTGGTATTTCTGTCCCGGATGTTTAATGTGGCCCTGCGTTGGCTGACATTTTGAGCCGCGTGGATTTTTCCTGGAGTAGAGAGCGTGTTGACGGCTCAGCCAGACATCGCCAAACATGGCTGCCGCCCACTCCCTCTTAAATAGATATATTCCCCCAGTCCCTTCACGACCCTATGTCCTTGAACCACTCCTCTCACCACCCATATCATGCATGTCAAAGGCAGAGTATTTAGAGCCACTGGAAAAACTGTCTCAACTTTGGGAGAAGGGACATTGCCCCCCCCCTCGCTGCTATCCTGCCCCTTCTGGCAGTAATTACTGTCTTGTTCCAGTATTCAAATGAGCAATTTCCCTACGTTCCTGCAAGCCCCTGCTCTGTCATGTACGATCAGCATCAACATATTCATGGCCAGGGAGAATTCACTTCTCTTTCTTATCTGCCTGAGAGCAGTTGCACAGAGATATTTTATTATTTATGTCCATATCAGTATAGGAACTCCTTTCATAACCAAGACTCTCCTCAGATGCGGTTTACAGATGCTAGTGTAGGTCTTCTCTGGCTGTATCTTGACATCAACATATAGCCGGGTAATTGGCTGGCAAATTATAGTATTGCACACAAGCATTAATTGTGCCACTGGCTGGGGTTGGATTAACACCGAGTATATCTGACCTTAAATAGCTATATATCCATGTTGACAGTTTGTGTGAAGAAGTATCTTGCCTCAGAAAGACTCTGGCAAGTTGAGCTATTTTTTAAAAATCTGTGAGTAAGGTTGCTAGCTTGCTGTAGAGGTTATGCTTCACCCAGACACCTTGCCCCTGTCGCCTTCAAGTGTCTCTGAGCTCTTGCTTGTGATGTCAGACTGCTGGCTGATGGAGGAACCCCGATGGGTAGAGACTGTGCCTGGGAGCTGGGTCCTCTTCTCTCATCTGCTGCTGCCACTGTGATGGAGACTGACAGTTTGCTCCTCCTCTGCCTAAAATCCCTGCTAGATACGCTACTGTGTAACCAAAGACAGGACAGGAGGACACGTGCCCCCCCGATGCCTTGCCATCACACCCACCCCCTCACCACTGTAGTGACCAGAGTTCACCAAACAGACGTTGGCTCTTGCCCTGCCCTCTTGTCTACCCGAGCTCCATAGTGACAGTAACGTCATCCACAGGGAAACGGAAGGGTCTGGAACTCTTACACGTCACCTTGCATAGCTTAGCACTCTGTGTATGGTAAACAAACCCTGTTTACCATTCAACCACCCTCCCCTTCCCCCTTTCACCATTCTTATGTTTTTAGTTTGCTGAATAATGATGGATTATTTTGACCCCCCCCCCTCCACCATAGTTCCCTGTAGTTTCATTTATATTTTCCCCTCAAGAAAAAACGTTTTTTTCATCTTGCATTCTGGTGATCCTGGTCTCAGTCCGGTGCCGTAATGTTGGCTCGGCAGCAGGTTGCACTGCTGGGAACACCAGGGACTCGTACATGTGAATTTGAAATCCGTCTTTTTATTAGGCCAGGAAAAATTATCTTAATTTCACATGTTCACCTGTTGTCTGGAATCTGCTGTCATGGCAGCATTGAGCCAATATCACGTGTCCCATGGAATGAAAGCTGAGGAATCAACAAAATGAAATAAACCACACCAGGAGACGTTTTGAATTCTGGGGTAAAAATATATTGGAGGGTGTAGTTGCCCATTAATTTAAATTGCGCACCTCAAGAGACTAGTGTCTGGCTAGTGGTGTTTCTGTGCTGCAGCACCATATTAATCACCAGGGTGAATACAAACCACCATGATATCATTCTGCCAGGGTTAATACAAACCACCATGATATCATTCTGCCTGGGTTAATACAAACCACCATGATATCATTCTGCCAGGGTTCATACAAACCACCATGATATCATTCTGCCAGGGTTAATACAAACCACCATGATATCATTCTGCCAGGGTTAATACAAACCACCACGATATCATTCTGCCTGCCAGGGTTAATACAAACCACCATGATATCATTCTGCCTGCCAGGGTTAATACAAACCACCATGATATCATTCTGCCTGCCAGGGTTAATACAAACCACCATGATATCATTCTGCCTGCCAGGGTTAATACAAACCACCATGATATCATTCTGCCTGGGTTAATACAAACCACCATGATATCATTCTGCCTGGGTTAATACAAACCACCACGATATCATTCTGCCTGCTAGGGTTAATACAAACCACCATGATATCATTCTGCCTGCCAGGGTTAATACAAACCACCATGATATCATTCTGCCTGCCAGGGTTAATACAAACCACCATGATATCATTCTGCCTGCCAGGGTTAATACAAACCACCATGATATCATTCTGCCAGGGTTAATACAAACCACCATGATATCATTCTGCCAGGGTTAATACAAACCACCACGATATCATTCTGCCTGCCAGGGTTAATACAAACCACCACGATATCATTCTGCCTGCCAGGGTTAATACAAACCACCACGATATCATTCTGCCTGGGTTAATACAAACCACCACGATATCATTCTGCCTGCCAGGGTTAATACAAACCACCATGATATCATTCTGCCAGGGTTAATACAAACCACCATGATATCATTCTGCCAGGGTTAATACAAACCACCATGATATCATTCTGCCAGGGTTAATACAAACCACCACGATATCATTCTGCCAGGGTTAATACAAACCACCATGATATCATTCTACCAGGGTTAATACAAACCACCATGATATCATTCTACCAGGGTTAATACAAACCACCATGATATCATTCTGCCAGGGTTAATACAAACCACCATGATATCATTCTGCCAGGGTTAATACAAACCACCATGATATCATTCTGCCAGGGTTAATACAAACCACCATGATATCATTCTGCCTGCCAGGGTTAATACAAACCACCATGATATCATTCTGCCTGCCAGGGTTAATACAAACAACCATGATATCATTCTGCCTGCCAGGGTTAATACAAACCACCATGATATCATTCTGCCTGCCAGGGTTAATACAAACCACCATGATATCATTCTGCCTGCCAGGGTTAATACAAACCACCATGATATCATTCTGCCTGCCAGGGTTAATACAAACCACCATGATATCATTCTGCCTGCCAGGGTTAATACAAACCACCATGATATCATTCTGCCAGGGTTAATACAAACCACCATGATATCATTCTGCCAGGGTTAATACAAACCACCATGATATCATTCTGCCAGGGTTAATACAAACCACCATGATATCATTCTGCCTGCCAGGGTTAATACAAACCACCATGATATCATTCTGCCTGCCAGGGTTAATACAAACCACCATGATATCATTCTGCCAGGGTTAATACAAACCACCATGATATCATTCTGCCAGGGTTAATACAAACCACCATGATATCATTGCCTGCCAGGGTTAATACAAACCACCATGATATCATTCTGCCTGCCAGGTTAATACAAACCACCATGATATCATTCTGCCTGCCAGGTTAATACAAACCACCATGATATCATTCTGCCTGCCAGGGTTAATACAAACCACCATGATATCATTCTGCCTGCCAGGGTTAATACAAACCACCATGATATCATTCTGCCTGCCAGGGTTAATACAAACCACCATGATATCATTCTGCCTGCCAGGGTTAATACAAACCACCACGATATCATTCTGCCTGCCAGGGTTAATACAAACCACCATGATATCATTCTGCCTGCCAGGGTTAATACAAACCACCATGATATCATTCTGCCTGCCAGGGTTAATACAAACCACCATGATATCATTCTGCCTGCCAGGGTTAATACAAACCACCATGATATCATTCTGCCATATCAAACCACCATTATCTGCCTGCCAGGGTTAATACAAACCACCATGATATCATTCTGCCTGCCAGGGTTAATACAAACCACCATGATATCATTCTGCCAGGGTTAATACAAACAACCATGATATCATTCTGCCTGCCAGGGTTAATACAAACCACCATGATATCATTCTGCCAGGGTTAATACAAACCACCATGATATCATTCTGCCAGGGTTAATACAAACCACCATGATATCATTCTGCCTGGGTTAATACAAACCACCATGATATCATTCTGCCAGGGTTAATACAAACCACCATGATATCATTCTGCCAGGGTTAATACAAACCACCATGATATCATTCTGCCTGCCAGGGTTAATACAAACCACCATGATATCATTCTGCCTGCCAGGGTTAATACAAACCACCATGATATCATTCTGCCTGCCAGGGTTAATACAAACCACCATGATATCATTCTGCCTGCCAGGGTTAATACAAACCACCATGATATCATTCTGCCAGGGTTAATACAAACCACCATGATATCATTCTGCCAGGGTTAATACAAACCACCATGATATCATTCTGCCTGCCAGGGTTAATACAAACCACCATGATATCATTCTGCCTGCCAGGGTTAATACAAACCACCAACCATGATATCATTCTGCCTGCCAGGGTTAATACAAACCACCAACCATGATATCATTCTGCCTGCCAGGGTTAATACAAACAACCATGATATCATTCTGCCTGGGTTAATACATACCACCATGATATCATTCTGCCTGCCAGGGTTAATACAAACCACCATGATATCATTCTGCCTGCTAGGGTTAATACAAACCACCATGATATCATTCTTCCAGGGTTAATACAAACAACCATGATATCATTCTGCCAGGGTTAATACAAACCACCATGATATCATTCTGCCAGGGTTAATACAAACCACCATGATATCATTCTGCCTGCCAGGGTTAATACAAACCACCATGATATCATTCTGCCAGGGTTAATACAAACCACCATGATATCATTCTGCCAGGTAAGCCTACTCTGCAGTTTATATTTTAATTGGGAAGGTTTTATGGAAAAGCCTTTAGAAGTGACTGTTTTGGCCAACTGGCTACAGGAAGTGGTCGACAAAGGCATTCCCATGCCGTAACTTCAGAAGGTTGCAAGAAATACCAATGACTGTTGCGTTCTTTACATAAGGCTAAGGAACTGAAGAAAAAAACTGTTCCCAAATGCTCAGTGTGACCAACCGCCATCAGGCTTGAAAAATATTCACATTTGAATTATTTAGCAGACTTGTAGTAGTGAGAGCATACATTTTCCTACCAGTCCCCCGTGGGAATCGAACCCACAACCCAGGCATTACGAGCCATGCTCTACCAACTGAGCCAATGACTAAATCTATCAACGGGTGTTCCTTTCAGGCCCTGATCATGTAATTAAGATAAGTAGGCTATCACAGGACAATAATTCATGTGTGCAAGTAGTTATATTTCATTTTCATTGTGGCCTGATTTATCTACACTGCAGTCTGAATGTGAAATACTCTTCTTCTTTTTTTAAAAATCCTGAATGATAATATTTGATTCCCTGAATGATAATATTTGATTCCCCATCTCCCTGTCTTCTCTGTAGTATAACTTCGTGGGCAGAATCCTGGGGCCTCGTGGACTCACCGCCAAGCAGCTGGAAGCGGAGACTGGATGTAAAATCATGGTTCGAGGCAAGAGCTCCATGAGGGACAGAAAGAAGGTGAGCTCATTGCTCATTGGTTGATTTTCTCTCTCTACCCCCCCCACGCTGCTGCGTTTTCACTCCATTTTTCACAACAAAAAAAAGCCTCTGATTTAAGACCCACTTCTAATTGCCTCGTATTAAAAAGCCTATTTAGATTTCTTACTCCGCGTGGAGAAGTAAACATTTTACTATAGCCCCACCAGCTATCAGTGTAATATACAAACATAACCTACATACAATTTAAGAAAGCCATGACTCTGTTCTGGAAAGCTAAGTGGGAAGTGACCTCTGAAGTGACAGTGGTAGGCCTGTGCCAAGGGCTCTTTTCTGGGCCGCGGTGATGTGTTGATTTCTGAAAGGCCACCGATGTCACAGTGGTGGCAGTCAAAGATGGCCGCCTGCATCTTCTCAGGATCCCTGGATGTACGGCGGCCACCCAACTAGAGGAAGGGTCAAACAGAACATTGGACTGATCATTGGTAGCATATAGTGGTTACTTCTATCATGTAGTTCTGATCTATCCACAGTGGAATCTGTCACTTTTCCTCTTTATAGATATTTCAGAGATTACATTTTTAAAGCAAATGCCAGCCATTTCTACAACGCCTCTCAAAACATATGCAGGTGCTTTGACAATGCGACAACACATTATTTTAAAGCCAGACATGCTCATTTACTTGTACTTTTTAGTCATTTAGCAGAAGCTCTTTACAGAAAGACTCACAGGAGCAATTAGGGTTAGGTGCCTTGCTCCAGGGCAGATAAACCGATTCTTCCACCTAGTCATATTAGGGATGCAAACCAGCGACCTTTTGGTTACTGGCCCAACGTTCTTAACCGCTAGGCTACCTGCTGTTCGGTTCCTCTCCCCCCTCAGTGTAGTTAATTTGTCAGGCAGCAGATATCCATTCCGGTGTATTTGCACAAGTAAGGTGGGAGAACTGTACGTTATCCCCTCCATGAGGGACCCCGCCTGGACAGAGGCTGCAACAGAAAGCATCAACGGCAGAATGTCCAAGGATTCCCACCGGAGCCTCCATCTGCATTCTTGGCTTAATTTTTTGTATTTCTCTTCATCTCCTTTGGAGTTTGTTCATTATCACAGCACTGGTTAGTTTGCTTTTTTGCTTGTTCCATCTTTTAGAATTAGATTAAGTGGGCGTTAGGTTTCATACACCTCATTTAGAAGCATGGCTCGCCCCGAAGACTACTCCTCTCGGCTCATTTATTTTATCTCTGATTACTTTTATAATCTTAAGGCTTGATGACCCAGGGTATCTTATTTTCCTTCATTTGTCTCTCCATGGCCCTGAGACCTGTCCAACGCTCGCTGCAATTATAGGCCTATAAACGGACCAGCAGTTTTAACTGCTTCTAATAAATACGAGTCTGAAAAATACGATGCTTTTAAGAGCATGTCATATAAAAAGGGGAATAACAAAAGATAAAAAATATAGATTGTGCCACCTCGTAAGTTTCAGAGGCCAAATGTACGGGCTCAACCACGACTGAGAGTGGGGTAGGTATGGGAGGCGGTGGGGGCATTACTGCAGATAAGAATGGGTTCTCAATCAACTTACCTGGTAAAATAAGTGTAAAATGGACAAATATGAATAAATGAAACATCCACCTCTCATTGTCACCCCCCCCCCCCAGCACTGAAGCCAACAGTAACACTCAGGGGAGAGTTCCTACCACATAACCAGGAACCCCTGTCTCTCATCCTCACCTCGGTCAGTCAGTCTGTCTGTAGTTTCCCTCCCTGAACCTCCTTGTGTTCTCCCAGACTTCCCTGGAAGAGAGGAGTAGCAGGGGGGGGGGGGGGATAATGCAGTCTTTTTATTCAGGAGCCACTGTTTTTCAGCTCTCAATAATTCAGTTTGCAGCTCCCTTCAGGGGCTTGCCCAGCCCGCCGGTGGCTGGAGCAGTGGAGTAGGGGGGGGGGGGGGTGTAGAGGAAGAGGGGGAGGCATGTGATAAATGGACTCCACAGTATGGAGAACGTAGACCGACGGGGGGGGATTTGACGTGAGACAAATGGAGGTAGAGTCGTGGCTGCAGGTGACGTCGCTGGGCTGTTGGTGGTCTCTGTGGCTTATTCATGGACCTCTGGTTCTGGTGGATGCCTGTGTCACAGGTCTGTGTGTAACCTTGAATGAGAGGTGTCTTATGGAATACATAGACTCTGGCTATACACATAGGGCAGCATCTATTTAAAGGTGTTCAAACAACTACTAAGTAAAAGATGACTAAAATGCAGTCAAGTCAATTTGAAGTGTGACCCAACTAGACAAAAAGATTCTGAGGCTGAACATGTTATGTTAACCTCGGGTGGTGTTCGAAAGAAACCGATTTAGGTAATTGCTCACTTGATTGCGTTGCCTTTTTTAAAAAGGTACAGGCTAAGCTTAACGTCCGTTCTCAATAACAAGGCACCTCTTATTGTGTGAACAGTCAAGTCATCTTAAGTCACCACTCTGTTCCCTCCACGTCACCATCGTTGATGTGGCAGTGCAGATGGAATAGGAACAGACAGGGGGGACAAACACAGGATAATAACCTGTCCATGGGATGGTGCTTTGTCCTCTGATCAAATGAGGCCTGAATCAGGGAGGGACTCCTCAGGAAATTCACACTGGAGACCATGTGTTCACACTACTAAGATCACAGCACAACTCCTAAAGAACTGCTCCTTTCAAGGTGGCTATAAAAACGGCAGCTCTTTCTGTGTAAATAATAAAAACAAAACAAAAATGGATTTCAGGGCTTAGTTTGTAGTTTCTTCTAACCATGTCTTCACTGCAATGGCCTTTCTGTGTGGAGGCAAGTCTCTGCTGAATCAGCAAGGGAAGTGTTCCATCCAAGGGGGATGAACCGTCAGTGCCAAAGACCCAGAACTTCAACATCTTGCACCAGCTCTGAATCTGGTTCAGCTCTCTAGATTTAATGCTCGAGACATGAACTGTATTTGGCAATTGATAGGTTGAAGTCTGATTGCACATTTGACACAAGCTTTTACATTTGAGTCATTTAGAGGACACTGTTGTCCAGAGCCACTTAGTACATCCATCTGAAGATGGCTAGGTGCGACAACAACATGTCATAGTTCAATACAGGGGGGGAAACACTTCAGTGAGTGTTTAGTTCACCAAAGGATTAGGTTGATTTGGGATGATTTAAGATGCTCTTTGAAAAGGGTTTCAGATGTTTTTCGGAAGACGGCCAAGGGACTTTGCGGTCTTAGCTTCAGGGGGAAGCTGGGGTACACCAGTAGTGCAAGTATGTGGTGTAGTCACAGACCCTCTCCATGTCACCTGGTAGGAACAGCCTGCCAGATGGGATGCAATCCAATAGTGTGCAGAGCCTGAGATGCCCAGCCCTGAAAGGGTGGAGGGGAGGATCTGATGGTTCACGGAGTGTTGGCTTTTTGAGAAGGGGAGCAACTCATTTTGAGATCAGAGGTTAGACAGCCAGTGGTCAGGGATGAGTTGACGAGGGAAGAATGGGAGAAGGTCTCCAGAGAGGGTCTGGAAAAGAGGGAAGTGGGTTGAGCGGGCAGGTTTGTTGGGTGGCCGGACCTCAGGATTCGCAGGATTTCTTCCGGAGAGAGGGGAGAAATAGGTGAATGGTAGTTCCGTGTGAGTGGGATCAGTTGACTCCATAGGCTGAGTGGATGTCGTCAACTTTTTCAGTGGTTGACAAAATCGTCCTCGTAGATGGTGGAGGATTAAGGAAGGAAGGGGATGTGGAAGAGCGTTTCCTAGGGTGAGAGGCAGAAGGTTGTCATTTAGAGTGATAACGTGGCTTTAGCAGCCGATACAAAGAAAGAGAAGGTAGAGCGGAGGAAGTGAAAGGATGATAGGTCCTCCGGAAGTTTAGTTTTCCTACATTTTCGCTCAGCTGCCCGCAGTCCTGTTCTCTAAGCTTGCACTGGGGCACTCAGCCACAGAGCAAGAGGGAAGGGCCAAGCCGTCCTGGGGGAAAGGGGATGCAGAAAGGGAGGAGAATGGGGTCGAAGAGGCAGAAATCAGTAGACCGGGGGGAGAAGGATTTATCAGAAGGTAAAGATGATTGGCTAGAAGAGAAGAGAGTAGTGGGAGAGAGAGAGTGAGCGAAGATTGCTACTGTGCATTGCCATCTGGGTAGGGTGCTAAGTAGCTAGGGTTGGAGGAAATGGGAGACTGAAAAAGAAACAGGAGGGATCAGAGACCTGGAGGGGCGTTGCAGTAGTAGGAGAGCAGCCTCTAGTGAAGATGAGTGTGAAGTGCTTGGATTGTCTTTCAGCGTTTTAGAGGTGATATGTCTTGATTTAACCAATGCTTTCTCATGCTTTATGAAGCTTGAATAAAATATTTTAGACTAGCATAAAAGTCTACAGATAGTTCCTCTCGTGCTCTTCTTAGAATAGATGGAGGTGGAATCCAGAGACCCTTGTTCATGGCAGGAGCATGTGGGACTGTTGGTATATAATGTAATATCCCTTAGAATTTTAGTTCCCCCTTTAGTTCATTCTGACAGGTATTTAAGAGACCTCCCGTAAACTTAGTATAGCTCCTGTGTTCCGGGCATAGCTAGCCTTACTCTACTTTGCCTGTCCTACCCCCTGTTGCCCCCAAGTCCCCTTTAGCCTGGTGGCATTTGACTGAAGTGCATCACCCGTGGCTTGGGGACCGGGCGAGCTAGAGGGACAGCTGGCTACAGCAGTCGCTTAGTTGTGAAATGTGCATTCCGACCTCGTGTTGCTATAAATAGTATTCTTTTGATTCGCCCAGGTTCATCCTAGCATCAGCTGATCACACCAGCTACTCCTGTCGAGGGCTATGCAACTTTAGTCTTCCAATAAAACAAACCAGAATTAAACTGGACGTGTGGTGTCTTCCGTGTTAAGAGCATAACCTTGGTCTAGGATGTATTGAGGTCAAGCTTAGACGGGAGGTTCAGTGCGCCACACAAGCAAGTCATTGCCTTTATAGATGTTCTCATAACGTTCATATTTTGGCAAACTCCCTTTCTTGGCAGCATGTCTCTCAGCTGGTTTCAGATGTCAGTAAACACAATTTGGTCCTTCTTCAAAGGCCTTCCCAGCCCCCTCCTTCCCAGAATGCCCTGCGGTTGCACCAGGCCCCTGCGTCCCACCACTCCTCCACCCGTTTGTCATGTTGTCACTTTCTTGCTCACAGGACGCGGTGACCTTGTTCACTGCCAGCCACGGTGGTTAAGTGGTGCTCCGCCCCACTCCTAGCCTTACCCCTTCTTGAGGCAGGACTGTGAAGCCTCAGCCCCCACGGTGCTGGAGATGTCTCTCTGTTTAGTGTTCGTTCACTCCCCATCTCCTCTCTCTCGTTTCTCTTGTTTCTGTCTCACTCCCCATCTCCTCTCTCTCGTTTCTCTTGTTTCTGTCTCTCTCTGGTCTCTCCGCCGTAGTCACACACACACCTAAAATTAGCCCCTGTTCATCCCTCCACAAACTGTTGACTCACCATTTACCATGCCTCAACAATAGGCCAAATAATTTTGGCTTCTGCCAGTTAAAAGTATGTCCTGCTCCCACTGTGGAAAAGGTAAACACTAGAGAGGAATATTGAACTTAATTTTCCCTCTCTGTGTTGGTGTGAGACGGGCGGAGTGTGGCAAAGACCAGTATCATGGCAACAGCCGGCTCTCGGCAGAGGAGGCGGGTTACCGGCGGCATGCCACTCCACTCTGGCTTGGCGCGGTGTATCAGTAAACGCTCATAGTCACAAAGGCTTAAAGGAAATGGTGAGCTGAGACCTCGCACCCACACAGCTGCTATGCCGCTGTGGCCCAAAGCTTTTTACAGCTCTTTGTGCAGCGCTGTCAGCAAACGTCTCAAAAGAGGCCAGGTAAATCGAGAGAGCAAGTCAGAATTGAGTGAGTTTATTTATTTTATTTAAGTTCGGTATGAGGAGTTTTTCAAAAACCTGGGTGTGAAGACTTTCATATGAATTGACCTCTTCCATCCATTTCCCCACTCGCTGTCTCGTCAGTCTTACGCTGGGCCCCATTGTGTTCAGATTGAAATGGCCCTCTTAAGCTTCCACGCGACTTGCTCGTCAGTTTGTGAATAAAGCCTGTCTTTCCTTTTCGAGGAGCACCACTCACAATTTAACACCTCGAAGTGCTTCGCCTCCCCCTTTTCAGAGTGAGGTAAATGGCTCTCTCAGGGGCCCATTGTTACCTGGGCACAATTGTCCTGTCACACACCCACCCACCATGTCAATGTGTCGACAGCACTGTAGGTCTCCTCTGAAAGGTTAGTCAGATTGAAAAGCCTGCAGGCCTCTGATATACATACATATTCTCCTCAGATGTTTAGTTGCTATAGAGATAGCTGTCAACCTTTGATGTGGGGCTCTAATAAAGGCAGTATGTCCTTTCAAAGTTGAAGCTACATTTCTAAAGGGTCTTGGCCTGTCACCGTTGCACCCCCATAAACTCTAATCTCTCTCTCTTCTCTCCCTCTCGCTTCTCTTCTTTCACAGGAGGAGCAGAACAGAGGCAAGCCCAACTGGGAACATCTGAACGAGGACCTGCACGTCCTGATCACGGTGGAGGACACACAGAAGCGCGCTGAGATCAAGATGAAAAGAGCCTTAGAGGAGGTCAAGAAGCTCCTGGTGCCCGCGGTGAGTAATACTGCCATGAGGAATAGTCATTTTGGTGCCTGCTGTGAGTAAAACTGCCATGAGGAATAGTCAGTTTGGTGCCTGCTGTGAGTAATACTGCCATGAGGGATAGTCAGTTTGGTGCCTGCTGTGAGTAATACTGCCATGAGGGATAGTCAGTTTGGTGCCTGCTGTGAGTAATACTGCCATGAGGGATAGTCAGTTTGGTGCCTGCCGTGAGTAATACTGCCATGGGGGATAGTCAGTTTGGTGCCTGCGGTGAGTAGTACTGCCATGAGGGATAGTCAGTTTGGTGCCTGCGGTGAGTAGTACTGCCATGAGGGATAGTCAGTTTGGTGCCTGCGGTGAGTAGTACTGCCATGAGGGAGGGATAGTCAGTTTGGTGCCCGCGGTGAGTAATACTGCCATGAGGGATAGTCAGTTTGGTGCCTGCTGTGAGTAGTGAGGGATAGTCAGTTTGGTGCCCGCGGTGAATAGGACTGCCATGAAGGATAGTCAGTTTGGTGCCTGCTTTGAGTAGGACTGCCATGAGGGATAGTCAGTTTGGTGCCCCCGGTGAGTAGGACTGCCATGAGGGATAGTCAGTTTGGTGCCTGCTTTGAGTAATACTGCCATGAGGGAGAGTCAGTTTGGTGCCTGCCATGAGTAATACTGCCATGAGGGAGAGTCAGTTCTCCACAAGCAGAAAGGGGGGAATGATACAATCTCTTTTCTGTATTAGGGGTGTGCCGAGTAGTCGGACAAAACCAGTATCCTAGCGGATATGTCCGTTACCCGGTATCCTAACGGATATGTCCGTTAACCGGTATCCTAGAGGATATGTCCGTTAACCGGTATCCTAGAGGATATGTCCGTTAACCGGTATCCTAGAGGATATGTCCGTTAACCGGTATCCTAGAGGATATGTCCGTTAACCGGTATCCTAGAGGATATGTCCGTTAACCGGTATCCTAGAGGATATGTCCGTTAACCGGTATCCTAGAGGATATGTCCGTTAACCGGTATCCTAGAGGATATGTCCGTTAACCGGTATCCTAGAGGATATGTCCGTTAACCGGTATCCTAGAGGATATGTCCGTTAACCGGTATCCTAGAGGATATGTCCGTTAACCGGTAGCCTAGAGGATATGTCCGTTAACCGGTATCCTAACGGATATGTCCGTTAACCGGTATCCAAGAGGATATGTCCGTTAACCAGTATCCTGACGGATATGTCCGTTAACCAGTATCCAAGAGGATATGTCCGTTAACCAGTATCCTGACGGATATGTCCGTTAACCAGTATCCTAGAGGATATGTCCGTTAACCAGTATCCTGGCGGATATGTCCGTTAACCAGTATCCTTAACCAGTATCCTGACGGATATGTCCGTTAACCAGTATCCTAGAGGATATGTCCGTTAACCAGTATCCTAGAGGATATGTCCGTTAACCAGTATCCTAACGGATATGTCCGTTAACCAGTATCCAAGAGGATATGTCCGTTAACCAGTATCCTAGAGGATATGTCCGTTAACCAGTATCCTGACGGATATGTCCGTTAACCAGTATCCTGACGGATATGTCCGTTAACCAGTATCCTAGAGGATATGTCCGTTAACCAGTATCCTAGAGGATATGTCCGTTAACCAGTATCCTAGAGGATATGTCCGTTAACCAGTATCCTAACGGATATGTCCGTTAACCAGTATCCTAACGGATATGTCCGTTAACCAGTATCCTAGAGGATATGTCCGTTAACCAGTATCCTAGAGGATATGTCCGTTAACCAGTATCCTAGAGGATATGTCCGTTAACCAGTATCCTAGAGGATATGTCCGTTAACCAGTATCCTAGAGGATATGTCCGTTAACCAGTATCCTAGAGGATATGTCCGTTAACCAGTAGCCTGACGGATATGTCCGTTAACCAGTGTCCGTTAACCAGTAGCCTGACGGATATGTCCGTTAACCAGTAGCCTGACGGATATGTCCGTTAACCAGTATCCTAGAGGATATGTCCGTTAACCAGTATCCTAGAGGATATGTCCGTTAACCAGTAGCCTGACGGATATGTCCGTTAACCAGTAGCCTGACGGATATGTCCGTTAACCAGTAGCCTGACGGATATGTCCGTTAACCAGTATCCTAGAGGATATGTCCGTTAACCAGTATCCTAGAGGATATGTCCGTTAACCAGTATCCTGACGGATATGTCCGTTAACCAGTGTCCGTTAACCAGTAGCCTGTCGGATATGTCCGTTAACCAGTACGGATATGCCCGCAATATATTTTTGCGTGCAGCTTTTCGGTGTATTTTGCCAACATAGGCATATTAAAACACTTTTGTGTTTTCCAATCATGAGAATCATCCAATCTATCAACTGTCAATTTACAGATAATATACTAAATATGAGTATGGCCAGGTCTGTTAGTGCGGTAGCTTTAAACATGAACACAAGTAGGCTATCACGATAAGGCCAAATTTCAGTTAGTTCTGTTCTCCTGGATAAAGGACTGGAACAGGGTCACTTTTAAAAACAGACAGCAGTATGCACCCTGTGAGAGTGTTCTCTCCATATTTCACTTCCTCACATGATGCCGGAGAAGGCCATCAGGAGCCCCGGTGCCCGCGGCGAACAGACCGGCCGGACAGCTGTACCTCCGGATCCCCTGTCAGGAAGCGAGTTGGAGTGAGTATCTGACCCGCGGAAACAGGGCCAAGGCTCTGCAGGCCAAGCAGCCCCCTTTTCAGGGGACATCACGTCACCACACAGGGGCCCCGGCAACGTTTGGTTACACTCTCTCCCAGAGGCCTGGCGTCACTTGAATCTCTTCAATCTAATGGCTACAGAGAGAATAGCCTCAGATCAACTATTTTCTCCTTTGTTTTGAGATGAATCCTCAACCCTCCAACTCTTCCGCTTCGTTGCCGTTTCTGAGCGAGGGACGATTTCAACCTCTCTCACGGAGTACGACACCAGAGGCTGAAGCAGCGATGGTTGGCGAGTGACTGTGCTGACTGTGTGGGTGACGCAGCGTGAGTCACTGTCAGCCGGGGTGGGGGGAGATGAATAAACATGCATGTACACCCAGCTCATCCCTCACTTCCCCTCTGAAGTCATCAGCTGCAAAGAGCCACGCTTATAGTCAAGCTGAGTGTCCCCAGAAATAGAATTTCCCATAAATATATCTTACATTATACTCTCATGTGTAAGCTCGCCTTGATGTCAAGTGAGGAGAGTAGTACTGACAGTAGCAGGTTTTCCCTCTACCTTTTACCACAGGAAAGTTTAGTTAATGATCCATTCTAGTAATTCCAAAGTAATTTCCCTATTATACAACCCTCACTGGCTTGGTGGCAGTTCGTATCAGCACAGCGATAAGCTCCTTTCATTTCTACGTAGGGCTAAAAATACTGTTGAGAAGATGCCGTGAAGCTGCTGTGCCTAGTTTGTTGGCTGAGTGCAGTATTTCAGTATTTCCGCTATTACTTGTAATAGTCCTGTCTGGCTTCCCAGAACGGCGGCTCATTGGGGTTTATCTCCCCATGAAGTCCCCCAGGGGCTCTTCTCTCTCTCTCTCTCTAGTGTTGTCATTGTCACCGTGGGTGGGTGGGCAGCCCGGGCTGGCAGTAATGCCCTTTATCATGCTAAACTAAATTGGATTAAAGCTGTGGCTATGTCTACCCGGCAACGCACTTTTTAATGAAGGGCATCTTCTCTGCATTTGGCAGCGTGAAATTGTCTTTATTTAATCGCTCGGGGAAACAAATGGGGTCACCGGTTTCTTCAACTTCCTCTTTCAAGGAAATTCTTTACGGTCCCCATCAGGCTGGGCTGGGGTTGTTGTCTTGGGGGAAGGATGAGACGCTGACTAAAGTTGTCTATTTGGCCTTGAGGCAATAGCTATTTCAGTCTTGTCTTGTAACAAAAACTGACACCCTTGTGCTGAAATAAGTAAGCCTGATTTCTGACGGCATTTAGAAATTGAAATGGGAGCCTCTGCTAGTTGATTTATGTGTTGGCTGATATTGAAACAGGCGTTGTGGGTGTGTGACTCTTATGTCCCACCCCTTCTCTAGATCGCCCCCCACCCCATGAGCCAGAGAGCTTGACTGACTGGAAGGAGAGGGTGCTGATGGGAGGTGGCAAAGGTTCAGCTATTCCTGCCTCACGGCAGCTCCCGATCCCGTGAACTTTTCAACTCCCGACAAAGTCAGAGTAGAGGGAGAGATGAGAGGCGAGAAATGACGGGAGGGGGGAGTTTGACTGAGCTGCTCTTTCAAGTGTGGCTTTATACCGCTGATCCAGCCCCTCTTCACACCCCCTCCTCTCTTCCCTCAGCCCCACTGCCACACGCCTCAGCATGCTGCTGGTGTGCCACAGAGCCTTGCTCTCCTGTCATGTCTACTGGGTAATAAGGCCCTGAACACTGCCTCCAGCATAGCCCTGCTGCACTCTGGCTAACCCTGCAGAGCACCTGCACTAACCCCCAGTGGCACCCCTAGTCTATGTGATTGGAACCAGGTAGTCTATGCGATTGGAACCAGGTAGTCTATGCGATTGGAACCAGGTAGTCTATGCGATTGGAACCAGGTAGCCTATGCGATTGGAACCAGGTAGCCTATGCGATTGGAACCAGGTAGCCTATGCGATTGGAACCAGGTAGCCTATGCGATTGGAACCAGGTAGAACCAGGTAGCCTATGCGATTGGAACCAGGTAGCCTATGCGATTGGAACCAGGTAGCCTATGTGATCCTCCTGTTCCCAGTGACAGAGTAATGGATTCATTGGCACTCGGATGAGGGTTGGTGTGATTACCTCATAGCAGGCAGGAGATCAAAACATCAGTGTCACCCAAAAGTGATATCAAAGAGGGAAACAGATTTTCAATTCGCTGAGGAGAACACTTCTATCGGTCTTTGGCAGGTTGAACACAGGGCCCTCAATCAAATCCAGTCCAGTCTAATTAGTTTGCACTTCCACACAATGTTTTGGTTTGATACAAAAGCATTGTATAGAATTAATTGGCCTTTAATAAAGTGTGTATATATATCTATTTTTTTTAAGCGTTTCTCGCAGATCAGTCTTCGAACATTATGGCCCACCGGCGGCCAGCCTGTCATGTTCAGGCTGATAAAGATGTATAGCGAGACGTCAGTGTGCATTTCATTTAATGGAAGTGTGTCGTTAGAATTCATCTTTTGTCTGGCACAGTTGTAAATGACTTGAATTCTCTGGGCTGGCAGGCTGTAATGAGGTATGTGTTGAGGTTGTAGTTCTCTGGGCTGGCAGGTTGTAATGTGGTATGTGTTGAGGTTGTAGTTCTCTGGGCTGGCAGGCTTTAATGAGGTATGTGTTGAGGTTGTAGTTCTCTGGGCTGGCAGGTTGTAATGTGGTATGTGTTGAGGTTGTAGTTCTCTGGGCTGGCAGGCTTTAATGAGGTATGTGTTGAGGTTGTAGTTCTCTGGGCTGGCAGGTTGTAATGTGGTATGTGTTGAGGTTGTAGTTCTCTGGGCTGGCAGGCTTTAATGAGGTATGTGTTGAGGTTGTAGTTATTTGGGCTGGCAGGCTTTAATGAGGTATGTGTTGAGGTTGTAGTTCTCTGGGCTGGCAGGCTGTAATGAGGTATGTGTTGAGGTTGTAGTTCTCTGGGCTGGCAGGCTTTAATGAGGTATGTGTTGAGGTTGTAGTTCTCTGGGCTGGCAGGCTGTAATGAGGTATGTGTTGAGGTTGTAGTTCTCTGGGCTGGCAGGCTGTAATGTGGTATGTGTTGAGGTTGTAGTTCTCTGGGCTGGCAGGCTGTAATGTGGTATGTGTTGAGGTTGTAGTTCTCTGGGCTGGCAGGCTGTAATGTGGTATGTGTTGAGGTTGTAGTTCTCTGGGCTGGCAGGCTGTAATGTGGTATGTGTTGAGGTTGTAGTTCTCTGGGCTGGCAGGCTGTAACGAGGGCTTGACCACAGATGCCTCCACAGTCAGAAGTACAGTGATTTGTAAAAAAAGTAGAAAGAAAATTGAAGGAGACATGAATAAGAGAAATACAGCGGATTCAGAAAGTATTCAGACCCCTTGACTTTTTTCCATGTTGTTACATTACAGCCTTATTCTAAAATTGATGAAATAGTTTCTCCCCTCATTAATCTACACTCAAAACAAGTTTTCACGCTGCCATTTTTTACAAATAAAGAAAAACCTGTGAATGTGCGTGCGTGCATATATATAGATGAGGTTGACCGATTTTTATGATTTCTCAACACCAATACCGATTATTGGAGGACCAAAAAAAGCCAATATCGATTAATCAGAGAATTTTTGTGTGTGTGTGTGTAATAATGACAATTACAACAATACTGAATGAACAATGGACACTTTTTTATTTGAACTTAATATTTTTTTAAAGATAAGTTTAATGCTAGCTAGCAACCTACCGTGGCTCCTTGCAGCCACAAGGTCCTTTTGACGCTGCTCTCGCGTAACAGGTGGTCAGTCTGCCATGCAGTCTCCTAGTGAATTACAATGTAATCAGCCATAATCAGCGTTATGAAAACATGAAATCGGCCCTAATTTAGTCGACATCTTATATATATATATATATATATATATATATGTGTGTCTCTGTCAGTATTAGCTATTATAGAAACCATTTCATTAACATACAATGCAGCAAGGTTTGTGTTGTGCTGTCATATACAAGTATACCCTATTGAGATACTTGGTCTGGTCTTGAAAAGGAGCAGCTAGATGAGATACTTGGTCTGGTCTTGAAAAGGAGCAGCTAGATGAGATACTTGGTCTGGTCTTGAAAAGGAGCAGCTAGATGAGATACTTGGTCTGGTCTTGAAAAGGAGCAGCTAGGAAGGCTGAATAGACACATTTACCACGGTACTTACAAAAGTATGCAGGGATTCACTTTCACACTAAGCTGCTGCCAACTGTCACATATTGTCCTAATTTGATCCGTTCGCTGTACTTGACCGTTAGATGTGTTTGTTACATTGATGGATGGTGCCCCTATAAGGATATTACTATCCTCTCCTTGCCCTAAGTCGTCAGCTCAGATTCCCAACCGTAACAGTCGTTGAATGTCTCTCTGTCGCCCATCACTCTGGCCATCTGCCTCCCACTGTAAGGCCCACACACATCATTTCCAATGGAAAATTAGCTCCACGGTATAGATATTAGCAGAGGTTATTTTCTTACTGCTCAGGGACCGCGACGAGCGGTTAGTGTGGGGCCAGTAACCGAAAGCTTGCTAGTTCGAATCCCTGATCCAGCAATGTGAAAAATATGTCAATGTGCCCTTGAGCAAGGCACTTAATCCTAATTGCTCCAGGGTCGCCGTTGATAATGGCTGACCCCGGCCGTGACCCCGGTCTCCGATTGGGTCTCGAGGGGAGTTGGGCTATGCAACAAAAAATATATATAATTATTCTAATTCACAACCTTGCGGCAGATAGCCTAGCAGTTAGTGTTAAAAAAATAAACACATTTCCAATTCATGCATGTTAATACATGTGAAATAAAACACACTGTATAAGCAGCCACCAAATTCTTATGACTTACAATGGGTTATTTTAGCGTTATTATGTAGCCGTTTCTGCTGTTAGTGTTCTCAGTGGGCCTTCGTGTCCATGTTTAAGACGACACCGGCAGCATGGTGGTGTTCTCCTACTGTTGTGTGTTAAGAATTGGCCTACCAGACTGTCAGCACCGGCAGCATGGTGGTGTTCTCCTACTGTTGTGTGTTAAGAATTGGCCTACCAGACTGTCAGCACCGGCAGCATGGTGGTGTTCTCCTACTGTTGTGTGTTAAGAATTGGCCTACCAGACTGTCAGCACCGGCAGCATGGTGGTGTTCTCCTACTGTTGTGTGTTAAGAATTGACCTACCAGACTGTCAGCACCGGCAGCATGGTGGTGTTCTCCTACTGTTGTGTGTTAAGAATTGGCCTACCAGACTGTCAGCACCGGCAGCATGGTGGTGTTCTCCTACTGTTGTGTGTTAAGAATTGGCCTACCAGACTGTCAGCACCGCAGCATGGTGGTGTTCTCCTACTGTTGTGTGTTAAGAATTGGCCTACCAGACTGTCAGCACCGGCAGCATGGTGGTGTTCTCCTACTGTTGTGTGTTAAGAATTGGCCTACCAGACTGTCAGCACCGGCAGCATGGTGGTGTTCTCCTACTGTTGTGTGTTAAGAATTGGCCTACCAGACTGTCAGCACCGGCAGCATGGTGGTGTTCTCCTACTGTTGTGTGTTAAGAATTGGCCTACCAGACTGTCAGCACCGGCAGCATGGTGGTGTTCTCCTACTGTTGTGTGTTAAGAATTGGCCTACCAGACTGTCAGCATGCCTATCTTCCCTGTCAAGATGCTCCCTAGGCCTTTGAATATTGTTGGAGTCTAAACTGAGCTATTGGCCAAAACCGGTGTCAAGATTTCTTTGGTGCTGCTGACGACACGCTCTGTTAATCGCCGGTAGTAAAGATGGCCGAGGGAGATGCATCTAAATGACTTTTGGATAATTGAATCCAGGAGCCGATGTTTGTCTAGATATTCCAGACACCAAATCGGAGGGAGAGAAGAGGCCGTTTCTCAGATTACTTCCACCACGGTAATTAGCTTTTCTAATCTGATAAAAACCTGACCAATTGGTTTCCTCTTTAGGTGTTGAAAGCCCTGCAGTCTTGTTTCCCGTGCCATCACCACACCCATCACCGCCACCACACCCATCACCGCCACCACACCCATCACCACCACCACCATCATCACACCCATCACCACCACCACCATCATCACACCCATCACCACCACCACCACACCCATCAACGCCACCACCACCATCACCACACCCATCAACGCCACCACCACCATCACCACACCCATCAACGCCACCACCACCATCATCACACCCATCACCATCATCACACCCATCACCACCACCACCATCATCACACCCATCACCACCACCATCACCACACCCATCAACGCCACCACCACCATCACCACACCCATCAACGCCACCACCACCATCACCACACCCATCAACGCCACCACCACCATCATCACACCCACCATCACCACCACCACCACCATCACACCCATCACCACCACCACCATCACACACCCATCACCGCCACCACCATCATCACACCCATCACCACCACCACCATCACACACCCATCACCGCCACCACCATCATCACACCCATCACCACCATCATCACACCCATCACCACCACCACCATCATCACACCCATCACCACCATCATCACACCCATCACCACCATCATCACACCCATCACCACCATCATCACACCCATCACCACCATCATCACACCCATCACCACCATCATCACACCCATCACCACCACCATCATCACACCCATCACCACCACCATCATCACACCCATCACCACCATCATCACCACCATCATCACCACCATCATCACACCCATCACCACCACCATCACCACCACCATCATACCCATCACCACCACCATCATCACACCCATCACCACCACCATCATACCCATCACCACCACCATCATCACACCCATCACCACCACCATCATCACACCCATCACCACCACCATCATCACACCCATCACCACCACCATCATCACACCCATCACCACCATCACACCCATCACCACCATCACACCCACCACCACCATCACACCCATCACCACCACCACCATCACACCCACCACCACCATCACACCCACCACCACCATCACACCCATCACCACCACCACCATCACACCCACCACCACCATCACACCCACCACCACCATCACACCCATCACCACCACCACCATCACACCCATCACCACCACCATCACACCCATCACCACCACCACCACCATCACACCCATCACCACCATCACACCCACCACCATCACACCCATCACCACCACCACCATCACACCCATCACCACCACCACCATCACACCCACCACCACCATCACACCCACCACCACCATCACACCCATCACCACCACCATCACCACCACCATCACACCCATCACCACCACACCCATCACACCCATCACCACCACCACCATCACACCCATCACCACCACCACCATCACACCCATCACCACCACCACCATCACACCCATCACCACCACCACCATCACACCCATCACCACCACCACCATCACACCCATCACCACCACCATCACACCCATCACCACCACCATCACACCCATCACCACCATCACACCCATCACCACCATCACACCCATCACCACCACCACCATCACCACCACCATCACACCCATCACCACCACCATCACCACCACCACCACCATCACACCCATCACACCCATCACCACCACCACCATCACACCCATCACCACCACCACCATCACACCCATCACCACCACCACCATCACACCCATCACCACCACCACCATCACACCCATCACCATCATCCCACCCATCACCACCACCACCATCATCACACCCATCACCACCATCATCACACCCACCACCATCACACCCATCACCACCACCACCATCACACCCATCACACCCATCACCACCACCACCATCACACCCATCACACCCATCACCACCACCACCATCACACCCATCACCACCACCACCATCACCATCATCCCACCCATCACCACCACCACCATCATCACACCCATCACCACCATCATCACACCCACCATCACCACACCCATCACCGCCACCAACATCACCACACCCATCACCGCCACCATCATCACACCCACCATCACCACACCCATCACCGCCACCAACATCACCACACCCATCACCGCCACCACCATCACCACACCCATCACCGCCACCAACATCACCACACCCATCACCGCCACCATCATCACACCCATCACCACCACCATCACACCCATCACCACCACCACCATCACACCCATCACCACCACCATCATCACACCCATCACCACCACCATCACACCCATCACCACCATCACACCCATCACCACCATCACACCCACCACCACCACCATCACACCCATCACCACCACCATCATCACACCCATCACCACCACCACCACCATCACACCCATCACCACCACCACCATCATCACACCCATCACCATCACCACCATCATCACACCCATCACCATCACCACCATCATCACACCCATCACCACCACCACCATCATCACACCCATCACCACCACCACCACCATCATCACACCCATCACCACCACCACCATCATCACACCCATCATCATCACCACCACCACCATCATCACACCCATCATCATCACCACCACCACCATCATCACACCCATCATCACCACCACCACCATCATCACACCCATCATCACCACCACCACCATCACACCCATCATCATCACACCCACCATCACCACCACCACCATCATCACACCCATCATCATCACCACCACCATCACACCCATCATCATCACACCCACCATCACCACACCCATCACCGCCACCAACATCACCACACCCATCACCGCCACCAACATCACCACACCCATCACCGCCACCAACATCACCGCCACCATCACCACCACACCCATCACCACCACACCCATCACCGCCACCAACATCATCACACCCATCACCGCCACCAACATCACACCCATCACCGCCACCAACATCATCACACCCATCACCACACCCATCATACCCATCGCTGCTGCCACCACCACACCCATCACCACACCCATCATACCCATCGCTGCTGCCACCACTACACCCATCACAGTGTGATGGTGGTGGGGGCAAAGGGTGTGGTGTGTGCCTCTGGTGTTTAGCGGGTTGGGGGACAGCAGGGTGTTTAGCGGGTTGGGGACAGCAGGGTGTTTAGCGGGTTCGGGGACAGCAGGGTGTTTAGCGGGTTGGGGGACAGCAGGGTGTTTAGCGGGTTGGGGACAGCAGGGTGTTTAGCGGGTTGGGGGACAGCAGGGTGTTTAGCGGGTTGGGGGACAGCAGGGTGTTTAGATGGTTGGGGACAGCAGGGTGTTTAGATGTTTGGGGGACAGCAGGGTGTTTAGAGGGTTGGGGGACAGCAGGGTGTTTAGAGGGTTGGGGGACAGCAGGGTGTTTAGAGGGTTGGGGGACAGCAGGGTGTTTAGATTGTTGGGGGACAGCAGGGTGTTTAGAGGGTTGGGGGACAGCAGGGTGTTTAGATGGTTGGGGGACAGCAGGGTGTTTAGAGGGTTGGGGGACAGCAGGGTGTTTAGAGGGTTGGGGGACAGCAGGGTGTTTAGAGGGTTGGGGGACAGCAGGGTGTTTGGAGGGTTGGGGGACAGCAGGGTGTTTAGATGTTTGGGGGACAGCAGGGTGTTTAGAGGGTTGGGGGACAGCAGGGTGTTTAGATGTTTGGGGGACAGCAGGGTGTTTAGAGGGTTGGGGGACAGCAGGGTGTTTGGAGGGTTGGGGGACAGCAGGGTGTTTAGATGTTTGGGGACAGCAGGGTGTTTAGAGGGTTGGGGGACAGCAGGGTGTTTAGAGGGTTGGGGGACAGCAGGGTGTTTAGAGGGTTGGGGGACAGCAGGGTGTTTAGAGGGTTGGGGGACAGCAGGGTGTTTAGAGGGTTGGGGGACAGCAGGGTGTTTAGAGGGTTGGGGGACAGCAGGGTGTTTAGAGGGTTGGGGGACAGCAGGGTGTTTAGAGGGTTGGGGGACAGCAGGGTGTTTAGAGGGTTGGGGGACAGCAGGGTGTTTGGAGGGTTGGGGGACAGCAGGGTGTTTAGATGTTTGGGGGACAGCAGGGTGTTTAGATGGGCAGATATGCTTTTACTGGAGAGGGAGGTTAGCAGATGTGATGGAAGTCAAATGACACTGTTTGTTGTGTGCCAGAAGTGGCTGTGTTAGTGATTGACAGCGCTGACTGCAGAACATTATGGTGTAATTCATCCTGATTGGCTCCCCGGGCCACTGCGGCATCTATTTGAAGTGCTTCTGGTCATGGCTTGGTTGTCCATTTTTCCCAGTCTCCTTATAGACACACTTACCACTCGACAGATACTTTTCCTGGAAATAAATCCATTTGCTAGTGTGTCTGTCTACTATTAATGATACTTAAGCGCCAGTGCTACTGTAGGTTAAACCACTAATGTAAATACTTGTACATTATTTACATAAAAATAAGCTACGCTTGTTAGCACATTACACCATATTGTTCAGTTTGTCTTTCAGGTTAAATAGAAGCGTGTGGGATCTAGTAATTTGCATCCTTATTTCCGTTTTAGTTTATTTGTCTGTTTGTTGTGAGGACCCTTGTCCTCGGGCCATCGAGATCAAGCACAAGAGGGTTAGGAGTTTTCATTGAAGTTGCGCCTTGGGAGCTCAGGGAAGAACTAAGCTATAGCGTGGGCTCCGTTAGCTGCCGTCGTTGTTATAGCTCCATTGTTTTGTTTTAACTCTGTTACTGCTCTGAGGCACAAAGTTTAAAAGAGATAGTCAGCCGGCCGCTCTCTCTCCTCTGTCCTCCCGAATCTTCCGGAAAACCATGAAATTCCAGGAGGGGGGGGGGGGGTAGAGTAGAGGGGGTTTAAAGTGTGAGCGAGAGAAAGAGAAGGCACTGCGCCCCCACAAAGCTTGCAGTGTCTCTCCCTGAATTTACCCGTCCTTGCCGGGAACAAAGTGACTGTATTAGCAGCTTGAGCAGAGCAGCCCCCAGACTGATGTGTCATTTGCTTCACAGCAGGGACACTGTCCTCTTCTCTCTCTTTTTATTTTTTATCTCTGTTGGTCTTTCAGCCTTATACAGTATTTCATGCCTTGGATTCAGATTTAACAGATATATTTTAGTCAGACTATCTTGTCTTATTGTCAACTGCTATCTCATACATCTTCAGACACCATACAAGTTGATGTCTCAAAGGACAACACACTTCTGCAGTTTCTCTCTCGGTACGAGACTCAGAATTGCAATTTTGTTCATCTCGCGCTCCAGTCATCTCACTAGCTCCAGACCGCTGTGCCAGCTTTGAGACCTCCCTCTCACTCATCTAGCCTTCACTCTTTCCACCGAGGAAAAATTGGGGGCATCTTGTTCTGGAGACAGATGGTCCATAATGCACGCCAGGCGTTGTGGTCTGCAGGGCGTCGCGTGCCACGTCCGCCAAGTTCTTGCCTCCGGCAGCTGAGCCAGGAACACAAGGCACCGGTCGGCCTGGTGGACGGCTGATCACAGCCAGCCCAGTTCTCCGCCATCAATAAACACCTTTTTATTCCTTCTAGCGCATAATCGTTTGCACCTTCCTATCAGCCGTGGTATGACAAATGAGTACAAAACACCATCTGGCTGTTTCCATCCATGTGTGCCTCTCCAATTAATGATGTTTACTCTCCTTACTTGCAAATAAGACTGCAGTATTGTCTTTTGGAGAGAAGAAAAATAATTATCTTCCTTGCATGGGATTTAGCCCGCAAGGAAATTACTGGCATTCATGCAGAACGCAGGATGCATTGTCTAGTGGTTGTCTCGTTTTTTTGTCTGTTACGAACTATAATGATATGAAAAGGTAGAGGCCCAGTAATGTACCCACCAAAACAACCGGTCTGCAGCTGCATCTCATTCCAGTTTTACAGAGACGTGTCACTCCGACTCAGGCTCAAACCGCTGCCTCAGGACCTGGAGAAAGGGATCATGAGGAAATGGAAGCGTCCTACCCCCTCCACTCAGTACTGGCTGATGACACAATATTCGCTTGACCGATGAAAGCAGCCAGATGCATTTCCTCTGTCTGCGCACATAGAAATGATATAAACATCTTGTATCTAGGGACACACTGTAGCTGGCTCAAGCGGGGCTTAAAGCTCACAGAGTAGATTTTCAAATCCACCTGGCATACTTTCCACCCGGCTCTTAATAAAACCATAATTAAGTTTTTGGATTGGATGAAATTAACCTCTTAACGACGACCCCTGGGAGGTTAGACACAGAAACCAGTTAAACCTGGTGGGTTACAGATCTCCAAATCCACCCCCCTCTTGCCTTCCACCTGCTTTATTTCGGCATGGATGTTAATATTACTGCTTGCTTTTACTGCTGACCTCTGCTTTAGAACCCTGGGGGCGCTGGTTTACAATCCTGGGACGCTGGTTTAGAACGCTGGGGCGCTGGTTTACAACCCTGGGGGCGCTGGTTTAGAACGCTGGGGCGCTGGTTTAGAACGCTGGGGCGCTGGTTTAGAACCCTGGGGGCGCTGGTTTAGAACGCTGGGGCGCTGGTTTAGAACCCTGGGGGCGCTGGTTTAGAACCCTGGGGGCGCTGGTTTAGAACTCTGGGGCGCTGGTTTAGAACTCTGGGGCGCTGGGCGCTGCTTTAGAACTCTGGGGCGCTGCTTTAGAACTCTGGGGCGCTGCTTTAGTACACTGGGGCGCTGGTTTAGAATCATCCTGCTGGTTCTACCCATTTCTGTCCTCTCACCCTTGTGCCCTGTTCACTAGCCCCGGTTAGCCACTCAAGACTCACCGTACCACACTTGGCATCTTGAGATTAAGCGCATTCCATTAAGTGTCCATTTGAAGTATAAAACGTCCTCATTAATTAACTCTAACCGATAGGGTAATAGGAATGGATTGCTTCCCATTTTACCAGAGGCCTACACTGGCGCCTTTCGACAAATCTGCCAATATCGATGACTGCGGATGCGGTAGTTGCTCGAGTATGGTGCAAAAGTAACTGTGAACCGTGGTCAATCACATCAGGTGAGACAGTTGTTCCCATGTCAATCCCTCTCTTGCTTCCTCAGTGGGATCTGCCATTTCTCCCACCGCAGCCCTAAAGAAAACCAAGTAACAATTAAAGGGCATTTTCTCTGCACTAGATTCTAATCCACTGCACGTTCGCAGGGACTACAAATGCGTGATTGACGTCGAAGGGCAGAGCCGAGACAGTGAAAGGCATTCATTCATTCCCAGGGTTTCTGTCCACACATTTTGCCTGTCCCTCCACTACCATGCACTGGGATTGGTAGATGGCAGGGAAGAGGGAGAAACTGGTGTGAGTCAATAATGTCTTTGCTTTAGCGTGAATGTGCAGCTTTTATCGATACAGAAATGGGCACACAAACCTTAATTAGGACTGTCTCGCTGAGAGTGGATCATAAAGAGGAAACACAGGCATTCCCTCGCTGCGCCAGTTTATCATATTCACTCGCGTGCCTGGGTAACATTGTCCATGTATAATTTATAACTCCAGACATCTTTTGTTGTATGTTTACTTTGGTTTCCTAGCACTTAACATGCCTGCTCGCTCAATGTTCCCTCGCTGTCTGGGGTTTGGAAAGCCTGCCTTTCACCACTGTGTCCTCCATTAAAGTACCTTGTTTCTGTGGCCCAGAGGCCTTCAGCAGTTAATGGCAAGTATTTGATGCCACACACGAGGCCAGGCGTCTTGTATAACTAACTGGTGGTTGCCAAACTAGAACCCTTTTTTTTGTTGGTTATGGTTAAAACCTTTTTCTACCATGTATAGTGTAATGAAATGATATGTAACAGGCATGTTTAATTCTGGTCAAGGAACATGTCAATGACCCTGACATTTGCATGTAGTGCACTGGTGAAGTCAGCCTTGGCTCGAAGTCCCTTCACCTGCTGGCTCTGCCTGCAGTGGGCCCATATGTACATCCGTCCTGATTAGCTCTCATACGGGGCACACAGGTTTTAGGAACTCTGAGAAGTGGCCTTCCTGTGGGGGAACAGGCTGGTCTCCCTCCCTCCCTATGTGGAGGGCCTGTCACTCAGTCGTTAATCTGCCAGCCCTGGCCTCTCACACTGTGAAACCCCCTGGAGAAGGTTCTGGAACCTGGCGCTAACAGCCAAATCCTTCATCTTGAGGTATCCAGAGCGAGCTAGTTCCAGTCATCAGCTGAAAAAAAAAACGTTTTTTTTTCTGAAGATAAAGCAGTGTTGTGTGTGTATATAGGTTTTTTTAATAGTTCTGATAAGAATCACAGGCAAATTGGAAATGCAGTGTTTCAATTTTTTTTTTTAATTGGTGCGATACTGAATGACTCTTTTCTCAATCTTTGATGAAATGGGATCTTATGTGCAAGTTTAGAGAAGTGCCCGTAATGTTCACATTACGGGCACAGTCTCTAGTGGTATCAGTGATGCTCCAGTAATGTGAACAGTCTCTAGTGGTATCAGTGATGCTCCAGTAATGTGAACAGTCTCTAGTGGTATCAGTGATGCTCCAGTAATGTGAACAGTCTCTAGTGGGATCAGTGATGCTCCAGTAATGTGAACACAGTCTCTAGGTATCAGTGATGCTCCAGTAATGTGAACACAGTCTCTAGGTATCAGTGATGCTGAGGTAATGTGAACACAGTCTCTAGGTATCAGTGATGCTCCAGTAATGTGAACACAGTCTCTAGTGGTATCAGTGCTGCTCCAGTAATGTGAACAGTCTCTATGTATCAGTGATGCAGTTGAAAGGAGGGCTTCTATAACTGGAGCTTTTCAAAACTACAGACAGATGACGTTTGAGGAGATGCTTGTATTTGCATGAATGAGCCAGGAGTCAGAGACACTTCTGCAATGGAAGAGACATTAACAGCCTTCATTTCCACGCTCCCACTGTCCCCACATCATCGGGAATCTGGTCACTAACTCAACGTCAGGGAAATATTCATATCGCAATAATAACGTGGCTGTGTGGCATCATTCAGGTGAGAGCTCCACCAACCAATTAGACGTGAGGCCATCCCGCCGCCGCACCAACTGGAAGGCTCAGTTTCCCCTGTCAGGCTCAGTCCCTAGTCTGGTGGAAACGGTGGAAAGTCACTGCGACTGTAAAGTTAGCAGACCCACACAAAACCTGCCTGATTTGTCAACCAATCACCGACCGTAGCCTTTGCGTTTAGGTCTAGTGAGAAGTTTGGTCCCAAATGAACCCCACTGACTGCACCTCCGTCCCTCTCTCTTTGAAGGTAATCCTAATCCTTATAGCTGGAGAGACCCTAATCCTTATAGCTGGAGAGACCCTAATCCTTATAGCTGGAGAGACCCTAATCCTTATAGCTGGAGAGACCCTAATCCTTATAGCTGGAGAGACTCTAACCCCTAATCCTTATATCTGGAGAGACCCTAACCCCTAATCCTTATAGCTGGAGAGACCCTAACCCCTAATCCTTATAGCTGGAGAGACCCTAACCCCTAATTCTTATAGCTGGAGAGACCCTAACCCCTAATCCTTATAGCTGGAGAGACTCTAACCCATAATCCTTATAGCTGGAGAGACTCTAATCCTTATAGCTGGAGAGACCCTAACCCCTAATCCTTATAGCTGGAGAGACCCTAACCCCTAATCCTTATAGCTGGAGAGACTCTAACCCCTAATCCTTATAGCTGGAGAGACCCTAACCCCTAATCCTTATAGCTGGAGAGACCCTAACCCCTAATCCTTATAGCTGGAGAGACCCTAACCCCTAATCCTTATAGCTGGAGAGACCCTAACCCCTAATCCTTATAGCTGGAGAGACTCTAACCCCTAATCCTTATAGCTGGAGAGACTCTAATCCTTATAGCTGGAGAGACCCTAATCCTTATAGCTGGAGAGACCCTAACCCCTAATCCTTATAGCTGGAGAGACCCTAACCCCTAATCCTTATAGCTGGAGAGACCCTAACCCCTAATCCTTATAGATGGAGAGACCCTAACCCCTAATCCTTATAGCTGGAGAGACCCTAATCCTTATAGCTGGAGAGACTCTAACCGCTAATCCTTATATCTGGAGAGACCCTAACCCCTAATCCTTATAGCTGGAGAGACTCTAACCCCTAATCCTTATAGCTGGAGAGACCCTAATCCTTATATCTGGAGAGACTCTAACCCCTAATCCTTATACCTGGAGAGACCCTAACCCCTAATCCTTATAGCTGGAGAGACCCTAATCCTTATAGCTGGAGAGACCCTAACCCCTAATCCTTATAGCTGGAGAGACCCTAATCCTTATAGCTGGAGAGACCTAACCCCTAATCCTTATAGCTGGAGAGACCCTAATCCTTATAGCTGGAGAGACTCTAACCCCTAATCCTTATAGCTGGAGAGACCCTAATCCTTATATCTGGAGAGACTCTAACCCCTAATCCTTATACCTGGAGAGACCCTAATCCTTATAGCTGGAGAGACCCTAATCCTTATAGCTGGAGAGACCCTAATCCTTATAGCTGGAGAGACCCTAATCCTTATAGCTGGAGAGACCCTAACCCCTAATCCTTATAGCTGGAGAGACCCTAACCCCTAATCCTTATAGCTGGAGAGACCCTAATCCTTATAGCTGGAGAGACCCTAACCCCTAATCCTTATAGCTGGAGAGACTCTAACCCATAATCCTTATAGCTGGAGAGACCCTAACCCCTAATCCTTATAGCTGGAGAGACCCTAATCCTTATAGCTGGAGAGACCCTAATCCTTATAGCTGGAGAGACCCTAACCCCTAATCCTTATAGCTGGAGAGACTCTAACCCATAATCCTTATATCTGGAGAGACCCTAACCCCTAATCCTTATAGCTGGAGAGACCCTAACCCCTAATCCTTATATCTGGAGAGACCCTAACCCCTAATCCTTATAGCTGGAGAGACCCTAACCCCTAATCCTTATAGCTGGAGAGACCCTAACCCCTAATCCTTATAGCTGGAGAGACTCTAACCCCTAATCCTTATAGCTGGAGAGACCCTAACCCCTAATCCTTATAGCTGGAGAGACTCTAACCGCTAATCCTTATATCTGGAGAGACCCTAACCCCTAATCCTTATATCTGGAGAGACCCTAACCCCTAATCCTTATAGCTGGAGAGACCCTAACCCCTAATCCTTATAGCTGGAGAGAGAGGAGATGCTACTGTATGTGCTGCTTCTTCCGCCTACAGTATGCCCCCTCCCCAGGCCTCGACACACTGTGGTGTGTGTGAGAGGTAATTATCCACCACACGACTCTGGCCTGGCCCGGGAACTGCTAGGGCTCGTACCAGGCAACTGAGGATGCCCTCGTACCAGGCAACTGAGGATGCCCTCGTACCCGATCTCCATGTCTCGCTCTTCTCTTTCTCTCTCTGTGCCTGTGTGTTTAAGCAGGGAAAATGGAATTGTGTAGAGCTCAGCGTTTGGAGGCCCCCGAGTCCCCCTTTTAAAAATCAGCCTCCCAAATGTGATGCTTTACTTTGCCAGATAACGCTGCACAATCACTTCAACCCCCAGCACTTTCCCAGCTCAGTCTCTCTCTCCTTCAGTCTCTCTCTCCCCTTCTCTCTTTCACATCAACGCCTGGCAACGCATCATGGAACGCCGCTCATTGAAGTTTGGGCTTGGCGTTGTGTGTATGATATTGAGCAGGCGCCTCCTCTCAGGGGTAATAAACCAAGCCTCCTGCTTCCCATTGTCTCATCTGCTTGTTTTACACCCTTGTATTTTGTCTGAGTGCACCACTGCTTCTCCCATAGGGGAATACAACGTTGGCATTGGCTTCAGCCAGCCACTGAGACAGTGGCCGATGCCCCTCATCACGTTGACTCACGACCTTCCCCGTGTCCTTGACTACTGAGGGATCGCTGCCTCAGTGTTTGGTCCCCGGGTCAGTCCAATGATGGGGAGGGGACTTTGCCTGGCAACCAGCCCCGTTGCTGTATTGTAGCCTATCAGCTGATCCCCTCGGCTCGTGGTCCAGGCTCAGCCCGACATTTACTGATTTCTTTTTCATCCTTGTCACGTGATAACTTTGTTCCACCATCAAAATTCCCCCACGCCTCCTTTCTAGACTCATCTGCCCAATCTCGCCCAGTCCAGAGGGCAGCAGCCTGCCATGGGGGCAGGGCTGAGGGTTAGGTGATGGCTCTCATCAGCTTTGACTCAGAATCTCGGAATCTGATTAAAATCCGGCAGTATTTAAACCTCCCCAAATCAGCCATAGCTAAATCCCTTAAAGATATTCCTGTCTCAATTGGACTGCATTAAAGGATCACAGGAACAGAACAAAGACGCGGAGGATGGGAGGGAGAGAGGAGCAGGGGGAAGAGCGAGAGAGAGCATCTCAAGGGGGGTTTACTGCATGTTTTGGATAACATGGATCTCTTTAATGTTCACTCTGTTTTTGCTTCAGAATTGTTTTGTTGTCTCACTTCGTCCTGTTAGCTGGTAATATCTTGTTTGTCGAGACACAGGCAAATACACATTCATCATCTATACCTCCAAACCCTCTTCAGTCTGTGTATTTATGTAACCTCTTATTTTTTTATATATTTTTTTGCTTCCCGTTACATATCTCTCTCTTTCCAAGATTATATACCAGGATGTAGCCAAACTTTCCAGTTTCCTATCCAGAACTGCTCTCTCTCGTGTGTGTGTGTGTGTGTGTGTGTGTGTGTGTGTGTGTGTGTGTGTGTGTGTGTGTGGTGGGGATAGTGAAGGAAAAAACATCTCTTCTCTCCTCAAATTCTACCTTGGTAACGAGCCACTGTCTGCATGTCAGGCAGCCCTGAGCACGGCAGGATATTGATGGGGCTGCTGCTGAGAACCAAGGCTGCCCTCTCCGGCCCAATAAAAGCTCCTAATAAGCCCCATACATCCAGCCTGCACAGTGACTGGGCCTGCCAAATCGTTGCGCAGCTATGCTAATGCTAATTCTCCCCACAACTTTCCCTCCAAAAAGTTAGTCACTGAAACATGTGACTGGAGTCTGAAGCGGAGGGGCGGAACACCTCTGGTTTGAGTTTATAATCTGACTAACTGGTTTGGGTCGATTCTAATGACTGCAAGGGGGTTTAGCATTGCTAATGTAGCAAGGGGGTTTAGCATTGCTAATGTAGCAAGGGGGTTTAGCATTGCTGATGTAGCTAGGGGGTTTAGCATTGCTAATGTAGCTAGGGCTAGGCTAAATTACTGATGTGTCTTTTAAAAAGGAAGGAGCTGAGCAGCATTCTGTGAGTGAATGTAGGGTTTGGTTTAGATGGGCAGTACAGAGTAGTGTTGCAGGCGATTGCGTCGTAAGTCTATTGGGAGATGAACGGTGAGTGTTGGAAAATTGCCTTTGAATTGTGCGGCACGATTTGAAGTAGGGGCTAAACTGTAGTTTCTCTCCGCTTTTCACTTAAATTATACTTTTATCACAGGACTTTTTCATGTTTCTTGTCTGTGTGTTGTAAGTAGTTGGTTGATTGGAAGTAGAAGCTTTAGTGGGCCTTTCTCTGCTTTGTATTCTTCAGCTCTGTTTTTACACCCTAGGGGTTGAACGTGTTTTCTATTATTCCAGTTTATTTGGTTACTTTTTGGTGTTTTCAACTTTCAACAAATGTCCAATTTCGCTCTTGCCGTCTCTCGGTGTCTCGGTCTCCTCTCTCTTTCTCAGGGTGTGTGTGTGTCTCTCTTTCTTTCTCTCTCAGTGTGTGTGTGTCTGTCTCTCTGTCTGTGTGTGTGTCTGTCTCTCTGTCTGTGTGTGTGTTGCTCGGTAGGTGTGTGTGTGTCGCTCGTTAGGTGTGTGTGTGTCGCTCGTTAGGTGTGTCTCTGTCTGTGTGTGTGTGTCACTCGCTCGCTCTGTGGGTTTGTCTCAATTCAATTCAAGGCGCTTTATTGGCATGGGAAACATATGTTAACCAAAGCAAGTGAAGTAGATAATATACAAAAGTGAAATAAACAATACAAATTAACAGTAAACATTACTCACAGAAGTTCCAAAACAATAAAGACATTACAAACGTCATTATGCATATATACAGTGTTGTAACGATGTACAAATGGTTAAAGTACAAAAGGGACAATAAATAATCATAAATATGGGTTGTATTTACAATGGTGTTTGTTCTTCACTGGTTAGCCTTTTCTTGTGGCAACAGGTCACAAATCTTGCTGCTGTGATAGCACACTGTGGAATTTCACCCAGTAGATATGGGAGTTTATCAAAATCGGGGGGGGGGGGGGGGTCAAATTCTTTGTGGATCTGTGTTATCTGAGGGAAATATGTGTCTCTAATATGGTCATACATTGGGCAGGAGGTTAGGAAGTGCAGCTCAATTTCCACCTAATTTTGTGGGCAGTGAGCACATAGCCTGTCCTCTCTTGAGAGCCATGTCTGCCTATAGAGACCTTTCTCAATAGCAAGGCTATGCTCACTGAGTCTGTACATAGTCAAAGCTTTCCTTAAATTTGGGTCAGGTATTCTGCCACTGTGTACAGTCGTTTTGAGAATGACACAAATATACATTTTCACAGTCTGCTGCCTCAGTTTGTATGATGGAAATTTGCATATATATATATAAATATATATAAGAGTGATCAGATTAATTGCAAAGTCCCTCTTTGCCATGCAAATGAAATGAATTTTTTTTAAAAACATTTCCACTGCATTTCAGCCCTGCCACAAAAGGACCAGCTGACATGTCAGTGATCTCTCGTTAACACAGGTGTGAGTGTTGACGAGGACAAGGCTGGAGATCACTCTGTCATGCTGATTGAGTTCAAATAACAGACTGGAAGCTTCAAAAAGAGGGTGGTTCTTGGAATCATTGTCCTTCCTTTGTCATCCATGGTTACCTGCAAGGAAACGTGTGCCTTCATCATTGCTTTGCACAAAAAGGGCTTCACAGGTAAGGATATTGTTGCCAGTAAGATTGCATATAAATCAACCATTTATCGGATCATCAACAACTTCAAGGAGAGCGGTTCAATTGTTGTGAAGAAGGCTTCAAGGCACCCAAGAAAGTCCAACAAGCGCCAGGACCGTCTCCTAAAGTTGATTCAGCTGCGGGATCGGGGCACCACCAGTACAGAGCTTGCTCAGGAATGGCAGCAGACAGGTGTGTGCATCTGCACGCACAGTGAGGGGAAGACTTTTGGAGGATGGCCTGGTGTCAAGAAGGGCAGCAAAGAAGCCACTTCTCTCCAGGAAAAACATCAGGGACAGACTGATATTCTGCAAAAGGTACAGGGATTAGACTGCTGATGAGTGGGGCAAAGTCATTTTCTCTGATGAATCCCCTTTCTGATTGTTTGGAGCATCCGGAGAAGACAAGGTGAGCGCTACCATCAGTCCTGTGTCATGCCAACAGTAAAGCATTCTGAGACCATTCATGTATGGGGTTGCTTCTCAGCCAAGGGAGTGGGCTCACTCACAATTTTGCCTAAGAACACAGCCATGAATAAAGAATGGTACCAACACATCCGCAGAGAGCAACTTCTCCCAACCATCTAGGAACAGTTTGGTGATGAACAATGCCTTTTCCAGCATGATGGAGCACCTTGCCATCAGGAAAAAGTGATAACTAAGTGGATCGGGGAACAAAACATTGATATTTTGGGTCCATGGCCAGGAAATTCCCCAGACCTTAATCCTATTGAGAACTTTTGGTCAATCCTCCAAGAGGCGGGTGGACAAACAAAAACCCACAAATTCTGACAAACTCCAAGCATTGATTGTGCCATAATGGGCTGCCCATAAGTCAGGATGTGGCCCAGAAGTTAATTGACAGCATGCCAAGGCGGACTTGAAAAAGAAGGGTCAACACTGCAAATATTGACTCTTTGCATCAACTTCATGTAATTGTCAATAAAAACCTTTTACACTTATGAAATGCTTGTAATTATACTTCAGTATTCCATAGTAACATCTGACAAAAATATTTAAAGACACTGAAGCAGCAAACTTTGTGAAAATTAATATTTGTGTCATTCTCAAAACTTTTGGCCACGACTGTAGTCTGTTTAGGGCCAAATAGCATTCTAGTTGGCTCAGTTTTTTTTGTTATTTCTTTCCAATGTGTCAAGTAATTATCTTTTCGTTTTATCATGATTTGGTTGGTTCTAATTGTGTTGCTGTCCTGGGGCTCTGTGGGGTCTATTTGTGTTTGTGAACAGAGCCCCAGGACCAGTTTGCTTAGGGGACTCTTCTCCAGGTTCATCTCTCTGTAGGTGATAGCTGTGTTATGGAAGGTTTGGGAATCGCTTCCTTTTAGGTGGTTGTAGAATTGAACGTCTCTTTTCTGGATTTTGATCATTAGTGGGTATCGGCCTAATTCTGCTCTGCATGCATTATTTGGTTCTTGCCTTGTCTCTCAGATTGTTCACAGCTTTGTGTAAGTTAACTGTGGCGCTGATGTTTAGGCAAAGGTATGTATAGTTTTTTGAGTGCTCTAGGGCAACGATGTCTAGATGGAATTTGTGTTTGTGGTCCTGGCGACTGGACCTTTTTTGGAACACCATTATTTTGGTCTTACTGAGATTTACTGTCAGGGCCCAGGTCTGGCAGAATCTGTGCAGAAGATCTAGGTGCTGCTGTAGGCCCTCCTTGGTTGATGACAGAAGCACCAGATCATCAGCAAACAGTAGACATTTGACTTCAGATTTTACTAGGGTGAAGCCGGGTGCCTTCTCTCCCTCGGTGGTTGTCTCTCGCTCTCCCTCTCTCGGGATCTCTCTCTCTCTCTCAGTTCTCTCTCCTGGGTCTCTCTATAGCCTGGTGAGTTCTTGATGAGTTGTCTTGGCGCGGTGACTAGAGTAATCACTATTCTCCAGATGTTCGTTTGGGAGGGATGGGACGGAGGGAGGAATTTGGGGAGGAAAAGATGAGAAAAAACAGCTGCCCGTATTCAGGCACCCCACCCCCCTCGTGCTCAATGTGAAATCATTAGTACCTCAACGCACTCCCCAGATACGCCCTTTCCCGTTCCTTTACTTTCCCTTACATTCTCTCTCCCTGCCTCAAGGCCTCCCTGACCAGTCTCTGTTTACACTTGTGGTAATTGGAGATGTTTGGAAGGTAACCTGACCCGCGCCCAGCTTCTCCCCTCCACGTTATGACTGGCAGCTTAGACCAGTGAATAAAAGCACGGAGGAGCACACTGGGGGGAAAGGGATTGTTTTCTCCCTACTTTCCCTGTCTTTCTCTCTGTTCCCCCACTCTGTCTCCCTCCCTCTGCTGTATGTCACGAAAGCAGGGGCCCCTGCCAGACGTTAGCAAACGCTTTTGAGTCGGCATGGCAGACATGAGCAAACACACCCAACTCAGTCAGGACACCTTGGTCTGTTTATCTGAGAGGGAAAACGAGTGAGGGATAGGACAAGGGTGTGGCTTTCCAAACATTATGATACACCCATTTGTTGCTACAGCCAAACTGTCCACACAAATCACCACTAGCAAAAACGGTTTATTTGAACGTGTTGAAATTTTGTTTCATTTTTCGTGGGATTTTCCAGTCCTATGATGTTCCAGGAGTCATTTGTCATCGTTTGTGCTTACGGCTACTCTTTCTCTCGCGCTCTCTCTTCCTCTCTCTCTCTTCCTCACCCTCTATCTCTCTCGCTCTCTCTCTGGCTCTCTCTCGCTCCCTCGATTTCTCTCTCTCTCGCTCCCTCGATTCCGCTCTCTCGATTCCTCGATTCCCCTCTCTCTCCCTCTCTCACTCCCTCTGTCAGACTGTGTGTGAGAACATGAGTGTGATTTATGACGCCTCAGGTAACCTCATCCGTTGGGCTGTCTGGCAGGCAGGGGGACAACTTGTCTGTCATCCCCATCCTCCCCGATAGCTTCTACCTCTCCACAGATTTAACACATAGGCCTCATTGATTGAATCTGATAACTGTGAATAGAGCAGGTGTACTCGGTGTCTTTAGCTGCTAGACAGTGAGTGTCTCTGTCTGTCTGTGACGGTAAAGGGGGAAAGTTTCACTCCCTGTCCTCAGTGTTTGTAATCCATGCATCTTTTCTCTCGGGAATCAGACAGCCCGTTCCCTCTCAGACAGAGATGATTCCCCTTACACACACACACTCGGCATCCTGACAGCCATCCTGAATGTTTAATGAGGAAACCAGGAGTGAGCTGTGCCGACTCAGGACTGTGTTAGTTGTGATGGCTCTATGGTCACATGGACGTCAAGGTAATCTCTAGTCCCCTCAGCCTGGCAACATGAAACATACATTCAGTCTTCAGGAAAGTCTCCGTCCTGTCAAAGTTCACCCAATGCTAGATAGTAGCAGACAGTAGACGCCCACTGTCTGTAGTCTTAGTGTGATACAGCTCTCAAATCAATCAATACAACCATTAGTATACTAATAAGTCCTATTTGTAATGGGGTTTCATTAATGTACACAACATAATCACGGCCTTGTGTTGTTTCTGAAGGGACTAATGGGGTGGAGTAAGTTGACCTGCCTCCACGTGGTCGTTAGGGAGATTTTCTAACAGACTGCTATGAAGAAAGAGTTATGCTATGAAGAGCTGTGTCAGCTGGATTCCTGAGGGGTGTGCCTACCCAGAGTTGACTTTCTGTTTGCCTCCACACACACACACACACCACACTTTCTGTTTTCATCTCTCCCGCACACACACCACCTTCCTAGCAGCATCTGTATACCCTTCCCTCTATGTTGCTTTGCACCCCTCACAACAGCAGAGCTGGAGAGATGTTGATAGTGACACCCCAGTCCCAGGAGCCTCTTTAACCCTCCCAACCTCCAAATCCATCATCCGCAGCCCCCTTTCCTGTCCCTATCTGCGTGTGACTCTCTTGCACACATCCTCCAGCATGCATTGTGCTAATTGAGTCCCGGCCCGATGACCGCCCACTCCCTCTTAGCCACGGCTCTATCGCTTTGTTTGTAAGCACAACACACACACACACACACACCTAGGAAAACCAGCCATGCCTCTCCTCCCCCTGAAAGGGAAAACAACTAGCAGCCTCTCAACCTTTTTTCCAACTCTCATTATTGGACCTGCATTTAAAAAGGTCAGCCACGTCAGCTGCAAGGGGAAAACACCCAGTGGTTCTTCAATCTCACCCGCCAAACTCTATCCGCTCTCCAGTTTGTACATTAAACGGTGTGTTGTAACAGCGTTATAAATGTGTTACCGGCAAAACACACAGTAGGCCTTTGTGTATGGGATGGAGGGTAACTTCGCAGGCGCTTCAGACAGACTTTTATATGGGTCTCTCTGTTAATACGCACTCCTTTCTCTAACAACTGAGCCAGGGTCAGATTCTACTCTACCGTGGGATGTCTGGCTCCTCGTAAATGCTATTGTAGAAACTCGTTTTTGTCACTGAAATGCAACCGAATACTCGGCACAACCTTGCTGTGACTGTCTCCGTTTTGGCTTAGTCTCTTATTTTGTAAAAATGTTTTGGTCTAACATCAGCCTTGGCTCAGATCCAAACTGGCTGACGCAGATCGGGGCCAAAAAGCGAGCATCGAGAAAGAGAACCAGCTGTCCCTTTCATGAGAATCATTTGCGAAAATGTTCTCAGACTTGGGAGAAGCTGTCTAGAAGGTGGTTAGGGTCACGATCTGATTGAATTAGTGATGGTAAACAGAGAAGGCAGGCAGACGACGGAGGATCTAATACAATGGGCAGCTAAAGATGTTCACTCTACCGCAACCACCTCTGGCAAGTGTTTAAGAAGCTAAAAAGGCCTAAATGGTTCCTCTGAGTGGGCTCTGTGTGGAGCGTTTAAACAGCTAATTAGCAGTGATTTAAGCCCATTTCCAGGTTGAGGAGTCCATGTTAGCGTTAGCCATTCTCTGTGAACATAGCTAATTAGGCATTCTGCTCAGCAGGCCTAGTATCTCACCACCTCTGAGGCTGGAGAGGTTGTTGTAATAGCCACTGAATGGGCCTGGGTCCTACTAGGATCCAGGCCCATGCTCTTGGTTAGTGGTGGCACTAGCTGAATGCTCTTGGTTAGTGGTGGCACTAGCTGAATGCTCTTGGTTAGTGGTGGCACTCGCTGAATGCTCTTGGTTAGTGGTGGCACTAGCTGAATGCTCTTGGTTAGTGGTGGCACTAGCTGAATGCTCTTGGTTAGTGGTGGCACTAGCTGAATGCTCTTGGTTAGTGGTGGCACTAGCTGAATGCTCTTGGTTAGTGGTGGCACTAGCTGAATGCTCTTGGTTAGTGGTGGCACTAGCTGAATGCTCTTGGTTAGTGGTGGCACTAGCTGAATGCTCTTGGTTAGTGGTGGCACTCGCTGAATGCTCTTGGTTAGTGGTGGCACTCGCTGAATGCTCTTGGTTAGTGGTGGCACTCGCTGAATGCTCTTGGTTAGTGGTGGCACTCGCTGAATGCTCTTGGTTAGTGGTGGCACTAGCTGAATGCTCTTGGTTAGTGGTGGCACTAGCTGAATGATCTTGGTTAGTGGTGGCACTAGCTGAATGCTCTTGGTTAGTGGTGGCACTAGCTGAATGCTCTTGGTTAGTGGTGGCACTAGCTGAATGCTCTTGGTTAGTGGTGGCACTAGCTGAATGCTCTTGGTTAGTGGTGGCACTAGCTGAATGCTCTTGGTTAGTGGTGGCACTAGCTGAATGCTCTTGGTTAGTGGTGGCACTAGCTGAATGCTCTTGGTTAGTGGTGGCACTAGCTGAATGCTCTTGGTTAGTGGTGGCACTCGCTGATTGTTCTGGGTTAGTGGTGGCGCTAGCTGAATGCTCTGTGGTAGTGAGGGCGCTAGCTGAATGCTCTGTGGTAGTGGGGGCGCTAGCTGAATGCTCTGTGGTAGTGGGGGCGCTAGCTGATTGTTCTGGGTTAGTGGTGGCACTAGCTGAATGCTCTGTGGTAGTGGGGGCGCTAGCTGATTGTTCTGGGTTAGTTGGTGGCACTAGCTGAATGCTCGGGGGTAGTTTCTTTTGACCGCCTTCCAATAAAATGTGAATATTTGGATGTTGGATGTTGGAGAAAAGCTGTCGCCTGAGACCAGGCACTGCCACTGATGTTCTCCTCCTCCTGTCTCTGAGGAGGTCTTACATTAGAGCCTTGGTGTCCTCCTGTCTCTGAGGAGGTCTTACATTAGAGCCTTGGTCTCCTCCTGTCTCTGAGGAGGTCTTAGAGCCTTGGTCTCCTCCTGTCTCTGAGGAGGTCTTACATTAGAGCCTTGGTCTCCTCCTGTCTCTGAGAAGGTCTTACATTAGAGCCTTGGTCTCCTCCTGTCTCTGAGGAGGTCTTACATTAGAGCCTTGGTCTCCTCCTGTCTCTGAGGAGGTCTTACATTAGAGCCTTGGTCTCCTCCTGTCTCTGAGGAGGTCTTACATGAGAGCCTTGGTCTCCTCCTGTCTCTGAGGAGGTCTTACATTATAGCCTTGGTCTCCTCCTGTCTCTGAGGAGGTCTTACATGAGAGCCTTGGTCTCCTCCTGTCTCTGAGGAGGTCTTACATTAGAGCCTTGGTCTCCTGTCTCTGAGGAGGTCTTACATTAGAGCCTTGGTCTCCTCCTGTCTCTGAGGAGGTCTTACATTAGAACCTTGGTCTCCTCCTGTCTCTGAGGAGGTCTTACATTAGAGCCTTGGTCTCCTCCTGTCTCTGAGGAGGTCTTACATTAGAGCCTTGGTCTCCTCCTGTCTCTGAGGAGGTCTTACATTAGAGCCTTGGTCTCCTCCTGTCTCTGAGGAGGTCTTACATTAGAGCCTTGGTCTCTGCTTCTGATTTACTGGCACAATGAACCTTGTTGACGCCGTAGTTTAAGAACTTTGTACGTAGTGCTAAATAAATGACTTAATATCTGAATTTCTTTATGCATCTTCACCGTTGCTGGAAATGCATCGTTTTGGAAGCAACTACAGTTCTCAGCTTTCTGTGGGTATCATTTTTATTTGTCATCAACCTTGGGGGTTCAAGTCCGTCCCTCCGCGGAAATCTCATTGGCATAATAAAACAAATCCCATATAATCCTGTCAGTTTAAAGCTAGAGATATTTTTTGTATTGCATTCATCTCAATCCACTGCATCTGCCTATGTAACACTTCTGCATCTGCCTATGTAACACTTCTGCATCTGCCTATGTAACACTTCTGCATCTGCCTATGTAACACTTCTGCATCTGCCTATGTAACACTTCTGCATCTGCCTATGTAACACTTCTGCATCTGCCTATGTAACACTTCTGCATCTGCCTATGTAACACTTCTGCATCTGCCTATGTAACACTTCTGCATCTGCCTATGTAACACTTCTGCATCTGCCTATGTAACACTTCTGCATATGCCTATGTAACACTTCTGCATCTGCCTATGTAACACTTCTGCATCTGCCTATGTAACACTTCTGCATCTGCCTATGTAACACTTCTGCATCTGCCTATGTAACACTTCTGCATCTGCCTATGTAACACTTCTGCATCTGCCTATGTAACACTTCTGCATCTGCCTATGTAACACTTCTGCATCTGCCTATGTAACACTTCTGCATCTGCCTATGTAACACTTCTGCATCTGCCTATGTAACACTTCTGCATCTGCCTATGTAACACTTCTGCATCTGCCTATGTAACACTTCTGCATCTGCGGTGAAAGGTGTCAGCGCTAGAGAGGTGTTTGTCAGACGATGAGACATCCCCAAAATCATTATTCTCACTAAATCGTCTGTAGCGTCCGAAGGGTTTGGCCTACACTATTTAAGGGAAAGGGGGAAACCTAGTCAGTTGTACAACTGAAGCATTCAACTGAAATGTGTCTTCCTCATTTAACCCTCTGAATCAGAGAGGTGAGGAGGGCTGCCTTAATGGGCATCCCGGGGAACAGTGGGTTAACTGCTATGACTCCTCCATCGAAAGATGTGACTCACAAACACAATGATTTTCTCTGTTTTGCTCTATGACCCCCACAAGCGTCTTGGGACTTGTCTGAAGTCGGTACAGCTGATCTGCCAACTTCTGTCTGTAGTCTCTGAACAGTTTGGGCTACACCCTAATATGTATACACGCTAATACCTCTCTTAGGAAAGGTGAGACTCTCCTGAACACGTACACGTTGGTTGTTTTGCTCTACGATGCCCACAGGACTCTCAATACACGTATGAAGGTATATATGGAGACTGTTTAGTGACACAAATAAGGGGTTAAATACATAACACATTTTTCCTGATCTTATATCTCTCAGATTTGGTATTTTGGTATTTTATTAGGATCCCCATTAGCCGTTGCAAAAGCAGTAGCTACTCTTCCTGGGGTTCCACACGACACATCACATAATACAGAATGACATAATACAGAACATCAATAGACAAGGACAGAACTACATTAAAAAAATGAAAGGCACACGTTGCCTACATATCAATGCACACAAACTATCCAGGTCAAATAGGGGAGAGGCATTGTGCCGTGAGGTGTTGCTTTAACTGTTTCTTGAAACCAGGTTTGATGTTCACTTGCGCTATATGACATGGGAGTTCCATGCAATAAGTGCTCTATATAATACTGAGCGCTTTCTTGAATTTGTCCTGGATTTGGGGACTGTGAAAAGACCCCTGGTAGCATGTCTGGTGGGGTAAGTGTGTGTGTCAGAGCTGTGTGTAAGTTGACTATGCAAACAATTTGGGATTTTCAACACATCAATGTTTCTTTATAAAAAGAAGTGATGCAGTCAGTCTGGGTCTTTCCTTGCAGCACTGGACCACACGACTGGACAATAATCAAGATTAGACAAAACCAGAGCCTGTAGAACTTGCTTTTTGGAGTGTGGTGTCAAAAAGGCAGAGCATCTCTATATTACAGCTGGACCTCTTCCCCATCTTTACAACCATTGAATATATATGTTTTCACCACGACAGTTTACAATCTAAGATAATGCCAAGTAATTTAGTCTCATGTTCAACAGCCACACCATTCTTTACCAGATTCAACTGAGGTCTAGAATTTAAAGAATGAGTTGTGCCAAATACTATGCTCTTAGTTATAGAAATGATTTGATGTAGGACAGACTCTTCAGAACCAACTACCTTTTGATTTTCTTTGCGGGGGGACTATCTGTTGTTCCATGTAGTGAATGTGTTATTCAATACGTTTCTATGGGCTAATAGCAGTAAGGACTATCTGTTGTTCCATGTAGTGAATGTGTTATTCAATACGTTTCTATGGGCTAATAGCAGTAAGGACTATCTGTTGTTCCATGTAGTGAATGTGTTATTCAATACGTTTCTATGGGCTAATAGCAGTAAGGACTATCTGTTGTTCCATGTAGTGAATGTGTTATTCAATACGTTTCTATGGGCTAATAGCAGTAAGGACTATCTGTTGTTCCATGTAGTGAATGTGTTATTCAATACGTTTCTATGGGCTAATAGCAGTAAGGACTATCTGTTGTTCCATGTAGTGAATGTGTTATTCAATACGTTTCTATGGGCTAATAGCAGTAAGGACTATCTGTTGTTCCATGTAGTGAATGTGTTATTCAATACGTTTCTATGGGCTAATAGCAGTAAGGACTATCTGTTGTTCCATGTAGTGAATGTGTTATTCAATACGTTTCTATGGGCTAATAGCAGTAAGGACTATCTGTTGTTCCATGTAGTGAATGTGTTATTCAATACGTTTCTATGGGCTAATAGCAGTAAGGACTATCTGTTGTTCCATGTAGTGAATGTGTTATTCAATACGTTTCTATGGGCTAATAGCAGTAAGGACTATCTGTTGTTCCATGTAGTGAATGTGTTATTCAATACGTTTCTATGGGCTAATAGCAGTAAGGACTATCTGTTGTTCCATGTAGTGAATGTGTTATTCAATACGTTTCTATGGGCTAATAGCAGTAAGGCCCAAAACATTTTTTCATCAAATCATCTTTATATTTTTGGGATACTTTAAAGGGTCTTAAAATTGAAAATCAAATAACAAAATGATCCTTGGTATGACATCCCCCTGGATTAGGTTGCACATCACATGAAAATATCTTGAATCGTGCATTCTTGCTGGACATGTTAGATGAAACCACGTATTTCTTGAGTAGTCTACCATCTCACTAGTCTGTTACAGTGTAAAGCACAGTGAATGAGTTTATAGCGTGATTTAACTGGGTTTTTTTCCTATTGCCTGATTCCTCTGAGGAAAATTGGCGTGACCAAATCATGAGCTGGTGCTGAGACTGAAAAAGTTATTGTCACCAGTACCGCCAGGGGAAAATGTTAGTCTGGAGCTGTCTGTCTGATGTAGGGTTGCACATTTAGGGGAAGATTCTGTGGGAATTAAAGGGAATATATGGGGATTCATGGAAATATATGCAAATGAACATTAATACCGTTTAAATGTAGATGTTTTTTGCATTGTATATATTTACCATATCATATGGAGACAGAAACATAAAGCTTTTACCTCATCATAAGCAGACATAATTGCAAATGATTACATCCTTCCAATAGAAATATAATTAAAACGATTTAGTTACGAATTGAACTTTAATTAAATGAGTTGACTCTTCACATGGTAGGATTTCACTAAACAACAAAAGAAAGGGAATATTGAATGATCCCCAATGATCCATCGCATCTCCCAAAAATGTTTTCAACATACAGTGAGGCAAAAAAGTATTTAGTCAAGCCACCAATAGTGCAAGTTCTCCCACTTAAAAAGATGAGAGAGGCCTGTAATTTTCATCACATGACAGACAAAATGAGAAGGAAAAAAATCCAGAAAATCACATGGTAGGATTTTTTATGAACAAGCAAGATTTCTGGCTCTCACAGACCTGTAACTTCTTCTTTAAGAGGCTCCTCTGTCCTCCACTCGTTACCTGTATTAATGGCATCTGTTTGAACTTGTTATCAGTATAAAAGACACCTGTCCACAACCTCAAACAGTCACACTCCAAACTCCACCAAAGAGCTGTCAAAAAACACCAGAAACAAAATTGTAGACCTGCACCAGGCTGGGAAGACTGAATCTGCAATAGGTAAGCAGCTTGGTTTGAAGAAATCAACTGTGGGAGCAATTATTAGGAAATGAAGACATACGAGACCACTGATAATCTCCCTCGATCTGGGGCTCCACGCAAGATCTCACCCCGTGGGGTCAAAATGATCACAACGGTGAGCAAAAATCCCAGAACCACATGGGAGGACTTAGTGAATGACCTGCAGAGAGCTGAGACCAAAGTAACAAAGCCTACCATCAGTAACACACTATGCCGCCAGGGACTCAAATCCTGCAGTGCCAGACATGTCCCCCTGCTTAAGCCAGTACATGTCCAGGCCCGTCTGAAGTTTGCTTACGAGCATTTGGAAGATCCAGAAGAAGATTGGGAGAATGTCGTATGGTCAGATGAAACCAAAATATAACTTTTGGTAAATACTCAACTCATCGTGTTTGGAGGACAAAGAATGCTGAGTTGCATCCAAAGAACACCATACCTACTGTGAAGCATGGGGGTGGAAACATCATGCTTTGGGGCTGTTTTTCTGCAAAGGGACCCGAACGACTGATCCGTGTAAAGGAAAGAATGAATGGGGCCATGTATCGTGAGATTTTGAGTGAAAACCTCCTTCCATCAGCAAGGGCATTGAAGATGAAACGTGGCTGGATCTTTCAGCATGACAATGATCAAACACACCGCCCGGGCAATGAAGGAGTGGCTTCGTAAGAAGCATTTCAAGGTCCTGGAGTGGCCTAGCCAGTCTCCAGATCTCAACCCCTCTTTGGAGGGAGTTGAAAGTCTGTGTTGCCCAGCAACAGCCCCAAAACATCACTGCTCTAGAGGAGATCTGCATGGAGGAATGGGCCAAAATACCAGCAACAGTGTGTGAAAACCTTGTGAAGACTTACAGAAAACGTTTGACCTCTGTCATTGCCAACAAAGGGTATATAACAAAGTATTGAGAAACTTTTGTTATTGACCAAATACTTATTTTCCACCATTTGCAAATAAATTCATTAAAAATCCTACAATGTGATTTTGGGGATTTTTTTCTTCTCATTTTGTCTGTCATAGTTGAAGTGTACCTATGATGAAAATTACAGGCCTCATCTTTTTAAGTGGGAGAACTTGCACAATTGGTGGCTGACTAAATACTTTTTTGCCCCACTGTACATCTGTAAAATTATAGTCCTCAATGTCCACCTCTTGAACATCAGGCTCTGAGGCCTCATCTTCACTGTCACCTTCCAACCTTGTTGAGGATGGCTCGTTGTCAGGCTCAAAAAGCCTAAAATTTGCCCGGATGGCCACCAATTTTTCAACCCTTGTATTGGTCAGCCTGTTGTGTGCTTTGGTGTGTGTTCCCTTCCACCAGGTGGCTGATGAGATACTGCCATATTGGATCTCCATCACAAAGCCCTTGCTTGGAAGTGTACTTTGCCAGACTGCAAAGAACCTTGCCCTCATCCAGGCCAAGGTGGCAAAACACAGTCGTGATGACACCATAGGCCTTGTTGATCTCTGCACCAGACAGAATGCTCTTGCCAGCGTACTACTCCAACATGTACGCTGCGGCGTGTAAGGGCTTCAGGCAGAAGTCGTCATGCTTTGTGATGGATTTCAGAACTGCAATTTCCTCTGCTTGGAGCAACAGTGGTGGGCAGGACAGTACGGATTTCTTCTCTTACATCTGCAAGCAGAGTCTGAACATCAGACAGGAAGGCATTGTCTCCCTCAATCCGTGCAATGGCAACTGCTATAGGTTTCGGGAGTTTCAGGCTGTTTACCACTTTCTCTCTCCCAAAATTCTTAATCCAGGAGGATCCTCTTGATGGGGCTGTCCATATCAGCAGACTGTGATATGGCCATTTCTTGGAGAGACTTCAAGATGATGACAACGCCACCCCAACAGGTGTTGCTGGGCAGCTTCAACGTGGTGCTCTTATTCTTCTCACTTTGCTTGATGCGGTAGATTGCTGCTATTACTTGATGACCCTTCACATACCTAACAAGTTCCTTGGCTCTCTTGTGTAGAGTATCCATTGTTTTCAGTGCCATGGTGGCTTTGAGGAGCAGATTCAATATATGAGCAGCACAGCCAATGGATGTGATGTGAGGGTAGGCATCCTTCACTTTAAACCAAGCAGCCTTCATGTTCCCAGCATTGTCTGTCAACAGTGCAAATACCTTCTGTGGTTCAAGGTCATCGATGGCTGCCTTCAGCTCATCTGCAATGTAGACTGGTGTGTCTGTTGTCGCTTGTCCATGTTCTTGTATAATACTGGTTGAGGGGTGGAGATGATGTAGTTAATTATTCCTTGCCCATGAACATTCGACCACCCATCAGAGATGATTGCAATACAGTCTGCTTTCTCTATGATTTGCTTGACCTTCACTTGAACTCTGTTGAACTCTGCATTCAGCATATGAGTAGATAAAGCATGTCTGGTTGGAGGGGTGTATGCTGGGTGAAGATAATTCAGAAATCTCTTCCAATACATATTGTCTGTGCGCATCAGAGGTGGACCCGTTGCATGCACAGCTCGAGCTAGACATTCATCAGCATTTCTCTTGACTACATTCCTCGATTGAGTCAAAAACCTTCTGATTCCAGGAGGACCATGAGCTGTTGCTATTGATAAGGTGTCTGATTCATAATTTTCACCTCAAATAGAAGTAGAGGGTGTTTTGTCAGAGGTTGCTTGTTGTGAGCGCTGAGGGAACTTTATGCACTTGGCCAGGTGATTCTGCATCTTTGTTGCATTCTTCACATATGATTTGGCACAGTATGTGCAAATGTACACAGCTTTTCATTCTACATTAGCTGCAGTGAAATGTCTCCTCACATCAGATAGTGCCCGTGGCATGTTTCTGTAAAGATTAGAAAAAAAATAGTAAATAACAACATACAATTTGTACAATGTACAAATAAATAGTTTACAAAAATACAATGTACAGATAAATAGTTCAGCAGTTAGATTAAACAACTCCTTTGTAAGATACATTTTTTAAATGAAACATGTATGGAAACAGGTGAATTAACACTCCTCAGTTAGCAGGCTCAAGCAAGCCAAAATCCACATGGTAGCTAAAACTAACTAGCAGAAATTGTTAACAAGTTAGAAATGATTTAAACACACTTTGCTGTGGGCTACAATTTACTAGTTAACAAATCATGTATGTCATATAAAATATATTCACCCCACCCAGTATTGTAATCAAAAATGATCAGAAAGCATGTAGTCCTTGGCTCAGACAGTGTAGTAGTGCTCAAAAGCATCTCATCAGTGTGCAAGATCTTGAGAATCAGCTGTACATGTGATGGAAGAGTGCACTGCACATGTGATGGAAGAATGCACTGTGCATGCAGAGGGTTGCAATTCCATTGATTTGGGGATAGTAATTTCTCCAGCGAAAAGAGAGGAGTCACAAAAAGCAGAAATAGAGATAGAATTAATCACTAACCTTTGATGATCTTCATCAGATGACACTCGTAGGACTTCATGTTACACAATACATGTATGTTTTGTTTGATAAAGTTAATATTTCTAACAAAAAAATTGGAGTTTACATTGGCACGTTACGTTCAGTAGTTCTAAAACCTGCGGTGATTGTGCAGAGAGCCACATCAATTTACAGAAATACTCATAAAGAACATTGATAAAGATATGACTATTATACATGGAACTTCAGATAAACTTCTCCTTAATGCAACCGCTGTGTCAGATTTCAAAAAAACTTTATGGAGAAAGCGAACCATGCAATAATCTGAGTACAGCCTTTAGACAACAAAGCAGCCAAAAAGATACCCGCCATATTGGATAGTCAACATTACTCAGAAATAGCATTATAAATATTCCCTTACCTTTGATGATCTTCATCAGAATGCACTCCCAGGAATCCCAGTTCCACCATAAATGTTTGATTTGTTCGATAATGTCCATCAGTTATCTCTAAATATCTTCTTTTGTTAGGGTGTTTGGTAAACAAATCCAAAAGCGCGTTCAAGTCTCGCCGAACGTCGGACAAAAAGTTCAAAAGGTCCGTTACAGCCCGTAGAAACATGCCAACCTAAGTATGGAATCAATCTTTAGGATGTGTTTAACATAAAACTTCATTAATGTTCCAACCGGACAATTCCTTTGTACAAATGAAGTGGAACGTAGCTACCTTTCACGTGAGCGCGTCAGACCGAGGCTGTGGCACTCTACCAGACCACTCACTCAAAGAGCTCTCATGAGCCCCTCCTTTAGAGTAGAATCCTCAAAACAGGTTCTAAATACTGTTGACATCTAGTGGAAGCCTTGGGAAGTGAAACATAACTAATATCACCCTGTATCTTTAATGGGGGCTGAGTTGAAAAACTACAAACCTCAGATTTCCCACTTCCTGGTTGGATTTTTTTCTCGGGTTTTTGCCTGCCATATGAGTTCTGTTTATACTCACACATCATTCAAATAGTTTTAAAAACTTCAGAGTGTTTTCTATCCAATAATAATAATAATATGCATATATTAGCCTCTGGGGCAGAGTAGGAGGCAGTTCACTCTGGGCACGCTATTCATCCAAAAGTGAAAATACTGCCCCCTATCCCAAAAAGGTTAACTTCCTAGGGAAAATTTCAGGAAATTTACCAGAAAGTTTCCGACCCTTTGCAACCCTAGTCTGAAGCGTAGAGGAGAAGTCTGGGGGGCCTTGTCTGTCTGTAGCCCCACTCAAATCAGCCTTGTCTGTCTGTTTGCAGCAGCCTTGTCTGTCTGAAGCCTCGTTTATCTCTCTGTCTGCTGCAATCACACCGGTCCTTCTTTATTACGATCTACTTGGAAAAGCACTGGGTTTCTACTTTGTTGTCATGGTTATGGGGTGTTTAGCCGCTTCGGGGGGTTGGAAGGCGGGCTCGGGGACGGGTGCTAACTTAATTGCTTTCCATGAATAATTTAACTTGCCTAATTTGTGGGATAATGACAGTGACACTGCTTATGTATGTATTTATTTATCCAAACATTAATTGACAGGACTGACATTAGCTGGGCTTTTATTGCACATTTGATTGTGCACAAGGGGGAGATTTATTTTTCTCTGTAATTATCTCGCTGATAAGGCAGTGGTTTATGCATGCGTTTTCCCCTGCCTAATATCTGTCAGCGATTTAGCAACAAAATGAGATGATGCAACATGACCATGGTGTTGTAACTCTTCTCGATACCTTCCTCTCTCATGCAACGTGGTTATGGAGATCTAGCTGTAGCCAGGGTTTATTCATTAGGAATCAAACGGAACAGGAAAGGGCCAACCTGAATTTGTTCAACAGAAACTCGTTTTCGTTTCAAAAGGTGTCCTCTAATGTTTACACCTCTGGATGTCTGTCAAATCAAATCAAATGTATTTATATAGCCCTTCGTACATCAGCTGATATCTCAAAGTGCTGTACAGAAACCCAGCCTAAAACCCCAAACAGCAAGCAATGCAGGTGTAGAAGCACAGTGGCTAGGAAAAACTCCCTAGAAAGGCCTAAACCTAGGAAGAAACCTAGAGAGGAACCAGGCTATGCCGGGTGGAGATTATAACAGAACATGGCCAAGATGTTCAAATGTTCATAAATGACCAGCATGGTCAAATAATAATAATCACAGGGCAGAACAGTTGAAACTGGAGGTGGACTGGGGACAGCAAGGAGTCATCATGTCAGGTAGTCCTGAGGCATGGTCCTAGGGCTCAGGTCCTCTGAGAGAGAGAAAGAAAGAGAGAATTAGAGAGAGCATACTTAAATTCACGCAGGACACCGGATAAGACAGTAGAAGTACTCCAGATATAACAAACTGACCCTAGCCCCCCCGACACATAAACTACTGCAGCATAAATACTGGAGGCTGAGACAGGAGGGGTCAGGAGACACTGTCGCCCCATCCGATGACACCCCCGGACAGGGCCAAACAGGAAGGATACAACCCCACCCACTTTGCCAAAGCACAGCCCCCACACCACTAGAGGGATATATTCAACCACCAACTTACCATCCTGAGACTAGGCCAAGTATAGCACACAAAGGTCTCCGCCACGGCGGGGGGCGCCAACCCAGACAGGAAGATCACATCAGTGACTCAACCCACTCAAGTGACGCACCCCTACTAGGGACGGAATGAAAGAGACCTAGTAAGCCAGTGACTCAGCCCCTGTAATAGGGTTAGAGGCAGAGAATCCCTGTGGAAAGAGGGGAACCGGCCAGGCAGAGACAGCAAGGGTGGTTCGTTGCTCCAGAGCCTTTCAGTTCACCTTCAGACTCCTGGGCCAGACTACACTCAATCATATGACCCACTGAAGAGATGAGTCTTCAGTAAAGACTTAAAGGTTGAGACCGAGTTTGCGTCTCTCACATGGGTAGGCAGACCATTCCATAAAAATGGAGCTCTATAGGAGAAAGCCCTGCCTCCAGCTGTTTGCTTAGAAATTCTAGGGACAATTAGGAGGCCTGCATCTTGTGACCGTAGCGTACGTGTAGGTATGTACGGCAGGACCAAATCAGAGAGAGAGGTTGGAGCAAGCCCATGTAATGCTTTGTAGATTAGCAGTAAAACCTTGAAATCAGCCCTTGCCTTGACAGGAAGCCAGTGTAGGGAGGCTAGCACTGGAGTGATATGATAATTTTTTGGGGTTCTAGTCAGGATTCTAGCATTCTAGCAGCCGTATTTAGCACTAGTCTGTCCCTATGTACCCACACACACACACACACACACACACACACACACACACACACACACAGGGACACAGCACAGGAACATGTCTTGACATGACTGAAGGGACTTGTTAACTGACCTGTTGATTTGTTTGTTGTTCCAGGCGGAAGGAGAGGATAATCTGAAGAAGATGCAGCTGATGGAGCTGGCCATTCTCAACGGGACGTACCGAGACACCAACATCAAGACACGTACGCTTTACAACCACACGCACACTACACAAAGGTCCTGTTTGGATCCACATTGACTAATGTTACACACCAATGCTTATCATTAATCGTCTTAATCCATCTGTTATTGTATTAATCACTTAGAACCTCACAATAATCACTTAGAACCTCACAATAACCACTTAGAACCTCACAATAACCACTTAGAACCTCACAATAACCACTTAGAACCTCACAATAACCACAGGGAAGAATAGATGCTCACGATATACAGTTAACTCTGTGCCTCTGCCTCATGTTTTGTAGTCATTTTAGTGCTTTTTTTATTTTATAAACTTGTGCACTTTGCTCTGAAATGTTGTCCAAGATGTCCGACCCATGACCCTAGTGAAACCACCTGTATTCAAGTAGATCGGTTTCCCCTCTCTTCCTCCCGCTGGTTCTTCTCGATGTGCCCTTTTCCCCCCTCCCATATGGATGCAATCACAGTTTGCTGCAATGTCGGGGTGGCTTCTATATGCCTTCAGCGCACTGCAGAAATCACTCGCTCATCTCTGCATGACGTAGTTCACGCATCTGTTACAAACACTGTTTAGTTTTCCCATCTCCAAAGTGTTTCTTTCTTTGGAGTTCATCCCACCCAGAGTTCCCGCAGTCCTGCACTTTCATGTGTCTTTGATGGCTGCTTGAAATTTGTCACAATTTACTGTTTACATTGTTATTGTTATTATTATTATTATTATCATGATATTAGTAATGTTTTGGGCATTTTTTCAGTCCCAAAATTTCTGGCTTGTTTTGAAATAAAAAATCTAATTTGTAAAATGTGAAATGATTTGACTTGGCAGACATTGGTTTCTAACACCAATGTCTGGACCAGTGTCTGGTTTTCTCAGCTGTGTTGCCAGACCTGCGATACTCAGCATGAATTAGTCACAGAGTCACATGTAAAACATTGATCCAACCGCCCCCGCTGTCTGTGATGTTCACCATGTCAGAACATTTGCAAATGCTAAACAATTTGAAAAATCTTTCGTCGATTTATTTTGTCAGCCAACCAAAATGGTCTTACGGTCATGTAGCGGAGTGGAGGGCATCAGACCTGTTTTTATAGTCTGGCAGATTTCAACTAGTCTGTCCAAAGCAGGGCCTCATTGGCCCAGAGACTCGTCCAATAGACTGGATTGTATTTTGGGGGGGATTGACGTGATCCTCCCATTGGTCCTTATCAGAAACGTTCACGCCATCTCTCCTCTCCATGGCCACCGGCTCCATTTCTGTTGGCTTGTGCCGTCAGCAGTACATGAACTCGTAGTTGTCATGGTAATTGGTATGCTTAATATGGTCTGTGCATTGGTGTTGAATGCAGCGTTTTCGCTTTTTATAGTTTGGTATGGGGTTCTTTTATTATTTTCTTGTTTACTTAATTTTTTTTTGCTGGTTCACCGTGATCATTGCATGGTCTAATTTTCCTTTTTCTTTTCACCCCTCCCCACCTCCCCCCCCTCCCCCCCTTTTCCTACTTTTTGTGTTTTCCAACTCTCGCTTCTCCACCTGTGATTTTGGTCAACCGCACCACCACCTCTACCCCCTTGTCTTGTATCTCTCTGTCTTTCTGTCTTTAACTCTTCTTATGGCAGACCCCCTTGCGTTCTCTCTTGCAGCGGCGGCCGCCGCTCAGGGCCCCCGTCTAATGCAGGCCCCCAGGGGCAGTTGATGGCCCCCATCAGCAGATGAGGCCCCCACACCGGCAGGGCCCCCATCATGAACATCATCCGACAACCCCAAATGCAGGGCATGTTACCCAATGGCACCCCCACCCTGGTGCCTCCCTCGCCGGACGGCAGCATCCTCTACGCCTCCCCGTACGACTACCCGTACGCCCTGGCGCCCACCTCCCTGCTGGAATACCCCATCGACCACAGTGGGGTTCTAGGTAAGCGACCCTGGGGCCTGGGCGGCGGCCCCTTTAGCCCCGGACAGGAGGGCAGCTTGTTTTACCCTGGGTTTTTGGACGCGGCTTCGATGAGCCACGGTCAGGACTTGTTGAAAGGTAAATATGTCGTATCCAGCTGAAAAACAGGCTTGTTATGGGTGTGACCTTATGACCTGACAGCTGAACAGGACTAATGTGCTAACAAAGGGCAAAAGGGGGACAGGGATTTTTTATTTTAGCTCATCTCCCCAGCATCCTTTTCCTGGCTCAGGTTTAGTTTGACATTTTAGTCATTTAGCAGACACTCTTATCCAGAGAGATTTACTACAATGAAGTGCCTTGCTCGAGGGCACATCGACAGATTTTCACCTAGTCGGCTCTTGGATTAGAAACCAGCGACCTTTCATTTAATGGCCCAACGCTCTTAACCACTAAGGCTACCTGTCGTTTCCTCTCTGTTCTGCAGCTGCCGTTTTACTCCCATGCAGTAAGAGTTGCCTTGTCTGAAGACACTCTGTCAGGGACATGCTTGTGTTGCACGCTCCCGCGCTCTAGCTTTGTTATGCTCTCGCTAGCGGCAGATTCAGTCTGGCGGTGGATCCCCCCGGATTTCATCAGCTTTTGAAATGAGTATTATTTTTTTTTCTCAGCTAGCTCTGTGCTCCGGCCTTGATGCCAGTAGAAAGTCCCCTTTGTCCCGGTGGGGATGTTCATTAAATTCACTGTTCTCATTTTTCCCATTGGCTCAGTTTTCACACTCTTGAACTTCAACTTCGTACGAGCCACCGACATTCCCCAGTCAATATGTCAGCCGTGGGAATTACATTCCGTAGGTGCGGGTGTGTCTGCACGCCGGCGCTCAAAGCAATATTCCGTGGAAGAAACATTTAGACGTGACTGACGATAATATCTCACATTTTATGGAGGCTGTCGCCCTCTAATTTGACCAAATAATGACTGTTTGCCACGGCATACCTTGTCAAGTTTTGACAGCGGGCCCTTTCCCGTTTGTGTCGCTGACTTAATGACATGCCTGAGGTGTTGATCCTGACATCATGAGACGGCTGATACACAGGTGCCATGTTAGCTGACCCCGTGTGTCCGTGAAAGAGGTGCCTGGGGGAGCTGTTCTGTAGTACAGAACCTACTGGATTTTCTCTCTAATTTGGAGGGGACAGCAGCTTAGTGCGTTTTATTTACTCGCCATATTGATCGCCGCCTTCAGCAACAGAGAGCCACCGGAACACAACATGCATCTGGCTCTGTCAGACCTGCTCAGGAGTCTGAGGAAACTTCAGGACATCTGGTGCTGCAGAGTGGAATGTGGGCGGACTGGCTTGGTTATCAACCAGCGCTGTGAAACGTCACACAGCTTGCCTGCCTTCCCTGCCAGGATAGATAGATATTAGTGTGAGGGCTGTTTGGCTGTCCCAAATGAGATGTAACTGTCACTGGCTTAATCCACCACAACTCTCCATTCCAGCATGGAAACTTACCCAAGCCTTCTTATTTTAGGGCCAACATTCTGAGTTGTCCCCTTTGGAAGTGCTCACTTGATAACTGCAGACAAGAGAGTTTACTAGTGTACCATTTGACAGGATGCCCAGATGGTTGTCACGGTGACCTGTTCTGTGGGGACTGCCACCATTTAGCCATTGAAGGGCTCTGACACAAATCTCTTTAAACGCTTTCTGGGTAATGAAGAGCAGAGAAATATGGCCTCCCCCAGCATCACTCTGCCATCTCTCTGTCCCCGAGATCTGGGAGGCTATCCTTCCCCGGCTCAATAAATCAGAAATATTGACATATCCGCATAAAAGCCCAAGAGCGCCGACCCCCGAGTGCTGAAATGGTGTCTCGCTGACTGCTCTAGCTAGGCTTTTAGACAAACTTTTAGATTGTCCAACTCGTTGCATTAAGGATTTACCTTGAACCTTTTCAATCTGGGATTTGTTTTGGGTCATAGACCCATAATTGTTTATCTCTATGCACAGTCACAGTTCCTATGCAACCAACATAGTATTTTACCCCATTTGCGTGTATGATATCAGGAGAAACCACACTAGGGTAATTGAAATGTCTGTCTTCATTTGTGACACATATTCAGAGAGAAATGAATGCTACTGCCAGTGAGCAGATTGATACTGAGAGATGTAGAGATGTGAGAGAGCCAGGTGGTGTCTTGCACTATCCAATTAGGATCTGAGCTGCATTGGGTTTTCACACCTTTTCAAAATCAGCCAATTGTTTTTCTTCCTCAATCCCCCTGTCTCCTATGGAAGATGAGCCTTTCTTTTGCTAGATAGCTTTAGTCCCCTGTCCCCCTGCCCACCGGTTTCCACAAATCCTCTATGTAACACTGAGTACTGTGACATTTTACTACCTAAGTTATACATTTGTAGATATCAAATAAAAAAAAATGTTATTTTTTTTCTATGCATTTCTTCATACATGTCTGTCATGTTTATGTGTATTAGGATCTAATGTATAAGCAGTATATGTAAATGTCAATATGTATTACTGTGTAAGACTTGTTTTTCCCCCTCCTAAAATGAACAGTTTCTAACCTTGTGGACTTGTTGCAATCTAGGTGCAATGGCTACTAAAATGAGACGACATGACTCGCGCGTCCATCCTTACCAAAGGATCGTAGACCGAGGTTAGTTTAGTCTCTAGGATGCTTTACTTTGCCTGTTGATTGCATTGCCTTATATATGCCTTAGTTGTGGATTTCTCGTGTTTTTATATACTGCACATTGTTTACATACGTAGTACTCGATATAGAACTATATTTCAATGCTCAGGCAAAACAATGTTAATTGCTTTGGTTTACATGAACGGTGACCCTTGGTGACAGAACAGGTATCACACGCCGTTTTCAAGCTACGTTTTCTTATCATTCCTCTGACGTGAGATTAGATCCTAAAATAGGTCATCCTTGTTTCCATTATTCCATTGGTTTTACTTATGAGGAACAGAGTGGAAAGCGACTGAACACGAGGTAGAAAAGGTAGACAGCAGTACCACCAGGCATCATTTTTCCACTTGGTTCATGTCTTGATTTTTGTTTTCTGTATAAAAAAAATATTTAAAGAATGGTAGGACGGACATACCTAATCAAAGCCAGTTAACGTTCTCTCTCCGGTGTGTTTAAGTATTGAAATCAAATGGAAAAATACATGAAAAAAATGTTGATATTTCAGTTGTACATGAGGTACTGTCATTTTATATTTTGACATTTTATTTATGGTTCCTGTATATACTGATAATAAAGAAAAAGAATTGGGGGAAATTAATCTATTCATTACGTAACGCTAGTTACGGTTATTAATTGCGTAACGCTAGTTACGGTTATTAATTGCGTAACGCTAGTTACTGTTATTCATTACGTAACGCTGGTTACGGTTATTCATTACGTAACGCTGGTTACGGTTATTCATTACGTAACGCTGGTTACGGTTATTCATTACGTAACGCTGGTTGCGGTTATTCATTACGTAACGCTGGTTGCGGTTATTCATTACGTAACGCTGGTTGCGGTTATTCATTACGTAACGCTGGTTACGGTTATTAATTGCGTAACGCTAGTTACGGTTATTAATTGCGTAACGCTAGTTACGGTTATTAATTGCGTAACGCTAGCTACGGTTATTAATTGCGTAACGCTAGTTACGGTTATTAATTGCGTAACGCTAGTTACGGTTATTAATTGCGTAACGCTAGTTACTGATATTCATTGCGTAACGCTAGTTACGGTTATTCATTACGTAACGCTGGTTAGGGTTATTCATTACGTAACGCTGGTTACGGTTATTCATTACGTAACGCTAGTTACTGTTATTCATTACGAAACGCTAGTTACTGTTATTCATTACGTAACACTGGCTGCTGTTATTCATTGCGTAACGCTAGTTGCTGTTATTCATTGCGTAACGCTAGCTAGTTACTGTTATTCATTGCGTAACACTAGCTAGTTACTGTTATTCATTACGTAACACTGGCTGCTGTTATTCATTGCGTAACGCTAGTTGCTGTTATTCATTGCGTAACGCTAGCTAGTTACTGTTATTCATTGCGTAACACTAGCTAGTTACTGTTATTCATTGCGTAACACTAGCTAGTTACTGTTATTCATTGCGTAACACTAGCTAGTTACTGTTATTCATTGCGTAACTAGCTAGTTACTGTTATTCATTGCGTAACACTAGCTAGTTACTGTTATTCATTGTGTAACACTAGCTAGTTACTGTTATTCATTATGTAACACTAGCTAGTTACTGTTATTCATTGCGTAACACTAGCTAGTTACTGTTATTCATTATGTAACACTAGCTAGTTACTGTTATTCATTGCGTAACACTAGCTAGTTACTGTTATTCATTGCGTAACACTAGCTAGTTACTGTTATTCATTGCGTAACACTAGGTAGTTACTGTTATTCATTGCGTAACACTAGGTAGTTACTGTTATTCATTGCGTAACACTAGGTAGTTACTGTTATTCATTGCGTAACACTAGCTAGTTACTGTTATTCATTGCGTAACACTAGCTAGTTACTGTTATTCATTGCGTAACACTAGCTAGTTACTGTTATTCATTGCGTAACACTAGCTAGTTACTGTTATTCATTGCGTAACACTAGCTAGTTACTGTTATTCATTGCGTAACACTAGCTAGTTACTGTTATTCATTGCGTAACACTAGCTAGTTACTGTTATTCATTGCGTAACACTAGCTAGTTACTGTTATTCATTGCGTAACACTAGCTAGTTACTGTTATTCATTGCGTAACACTAGCTAGTTACTGTTATTCATTGCGTAACACTAGCTAGTTACTGTTATTCATTGCGTAACACTAGCTAGTTACTGTTATTCATTGCGTAACACTAGCTAGTTACTGTTATTCATTGCGTAACACTAGCTAGTTACTGTTATTCATTGCGTAACACTAGCTAGTTACTGTTATTCATTGCGTAACACTAGCTGGTTACTGTTATTCACTGCGTAACACTAGCTAGTTACTGTTATTCATTGCGTAACACTAGCTAGTTACTGTTATTCATTGCGTAACGCTAGTTACGGTTATTCATTGCGTAACGCTAGTTACGGTTATTCATTGCGTAACGCTAGTTACGGTTATTCATTGCGTAACACTAGCTAGTTACGGTTATTCATTGCGTAACACTAGCTAGTTACTGTTATTCATTGCGTAACACTAGCTAGTTACTGTTATTCATTGCGTAACACTAGCTAGTTACGGTTATTCATTGCGTAACACTAGCTAGTTACGGTTATTCATTGCGTAACACTAGCTAGTTACGGTTATTCATTGCGTAACACTAGCTAGTTACTGTTATTCATTGCGTAACGCTAGTTACTGTTATTCATTGCGTAACACTAGCTAGTTACTGTTATTCATTGCGTAACACTAGCTAGTTACGGTTATTCATTGCGTAACACTAGCTAGTTACGGTTATTCAATGCGTAACGCTAGCTAGTTACGGTTATTCATAACGTAACGCTAGTTACTGTTATTCTCTACGTAACACTAGCTGCTGTTATTCATTGCGTAACGCTAGCTACTGTTATTCATTGCGTAACGCTAGTTACTGTTATTCATTGTGTAACACTAGCTGGTTACTGTTATTCATTACGTAACACTAGCTAGTTACTGTTATTCATTGCGTAACACTAGCTAATTACTGTTATTCATTGCGTAACACTAGCTAGTTACTGTTATTCATTGTGTAACACTAGCTAGTTACTGTTACTCATTGCGTAACACTAGCTAGTTACGGTTATTCATTGCGTAACACTAGCTAGCTGCTGTTATTCATTGCGTAACACTAGCTTGCTGCTGTTATTCATTGCGTAACACTAGCTAGTTGCTGTTATTCATTGCGTAACACTAGCTAGTTACTGTTATTCATTACGTAACACTAGCTGCTGTTATTCATTGCGTGACACTAGCTAGTTACTGTTATTCATTGCGTGACACTCGCTAGTTACTGTTATTCATTGCGTAACGCTAGTTACTGTTATTCATTGCGTAACGCTAGTTACTGTTATTCATTGCGTAACGCTAGTTACTGTTATTCATTGCGTAACGCTAGTTACTGTTATTCATTGCGTAACACTAGCTAGTTACGGTTATTCATTGCGTAACACTAGCTAGTTACGGTTATTCAATGCGTAACGCTAGCTAGTTACGGTTATTCATAACGTAACGCTAGTTACTGTTATTCTCTACGTAACGCTAGTTACTGTTATTCATTGCGTAAAACTAGTTGCTGTTATTCATTACGTAACACTAGCTGCTGTTATTCATTGCGTAACGCTAGCTACTGTTATTCATTGCGTAACGCTAGTTACTGTTATTCATTGTGTAACACTAGCTGGTTACTGTTATTCATTACGTAACACTAGCTAGTTACTGTTATTCATTGTGTAACACTAGCTAATTACTGTTATTCATTGCGTAACACTAGCTAGTTACTGTTATTCATTGCGTAACACTAGCTAGTTACTGTTACTCATTGCGTAACACTAGCTAGTTACGGTTATTCATTGCGTAACACTAGCTAGCTGCTGTTATTCATTGCGTAACACTAGCTTGCTGCTGTTATTCATTGCGTAACACTAGCTAGTTGCTGTTATTCATTGCGTAACACTAGCTAGTTACTGTTATTCATTACGTAACACTAGCTGCTGTTATTCATTGCGTGACACTAGCTAGTTACTGTTATTCATTGCGTGACACTAGCTAGTTACTGTTATTCATTGCGTAACACTAGCTAGTTACTGTTATTCATTACGTAACACTAGCTAGTTACTTTAAGTCTCCTTACCACTAATCACACTGTAGGTAATTTCCATTCCAACCTCAAACTAAACCATACTTATTTTTTTGTACTTTGTTCGACCTCTTGAGTTCTGGTACTCGGGCCAATGTAGCGCTTTGATTTAAACAACGTTTTAATTCAGGTTGGGGCTTAGTAGTTGAGATCGTGATGTAACAACCTCATGATTATAACAATATTAGCTAGCTGGGTTTGTCTCTTGGCGGGAATTAGTGGGAATAAGAGATTGCAGTAATTTTATTGTTAAAAATGATGTCATTCCAGTCTCTTCTTGCTGACACTAATATCCTTTCTATTTTTTCTTTCTTTTTGTTTGTTTTTTGTTTCTAACCACCTAGCCGCCACCGGCAACTAACACATGACCTTCTGACCTCTGAACTCTTCACCCAATGACGAGCCGCCCCAAGCCTGCCTGCTGATCAGTTAACTGGTAATTGCCTTTTGCTAGCCTCTCGGGACGCAGTGAGAAAGAGGCGCCTGCCCTTAGTTACCCTAACATGTTTTTGATATATTTTTTTTTTTACATTTAAAAATATATATATCACAATCTCATAGAAACACATCAACCCAAGTTATTATTTTATTGATTTCTGTTCATTGAGTTGAATTCCCATTCTCTCTCTTTCTTTTTCTTCATGAATCACAAACTGGAGGAATGTGTGTGTGTGTGTGTGTGTGTGTGTTACTAATGAATCTGCACTGAATAAAAATATATATATATTTATATATATATATAATCTCAATAAAGATCCCGTCCTCCCTGTCGACCGCCCCGTACCTGCTCTGATTCGGTGACCTCACTAATAATTACTGAACAATGGTAAATGGGAACGGAACCCAAACTGTATGTCCCCAGTCCCTCTTTCCCTCCCCATTCCACACTTCCTTGTGGGTCATTTGAAAGAAAAGGAAATAGAAGGAAAGAGAAACTAGACTCACACCAACTTGTTGATTCTCTGTCATTTTCATATGTGGTCGTGCATTATGAACCTCTGAGATGATAATGTGCTGACACATTCTGGGTGTGCCCTCCACGGCTGTCTGTTAAAAGCATGGCTAAATTGACTGCAAATGGAGCTTATTATCATTTGTTTTTATGTTATGTTTTTCTTTGGTTTTACTTGATTTTTCTGTTTTCTTGTTAATTCATTCTAATGAGCTCTTTTGTGAAGGACTAGCCAGACAAAGCAGGTTGTAAGAACTTAAAAGGTAGATTTTGAAGTGGCAGGCCTATCATGGGCAGTTAGCGGAAGCTAGGTGGGGTGCTGGGACAGGGTGATATGGGGAAGAATCAGGATGAGAAGCGGTGTTTCTATTACTATAATGAAAGTAGGATGGGTTGAGGGCACAGTGAATATATAGTCAACTAGCTACTTTACTTAACTATGCTCCTCCACACTGTGTCCCAAGTATACAGTGCCTGATGTATTTAGAGAAATGATGCGAGCTGTGATCTAAAAGACAAAAAAAAGTATTGTGCGCATATTTAACCAGAGCGTTTCCAGTTGAATTATATCTACTTAAATATGTATCCAACCGCAGAGGGCTCTCCGCCATTTTAGCGTTTGAAAGGGTGTGATTTCATGCTTGCGTAAGTAAAGCTCTAGTTTCCCATGAAGAGACAAAGGCGATTAAACACTAAAGATGGCTACTGGTGAAGGGGGGTCCTGATAGTGAAGTTTGTATATATTTCCTTTTCTCTTTTTTTGATTTTGCCTTTTTGTTTTTGGTTGTATCTACACCCCTGGCCAAAAAAAATGCTAGTGTGTTTTTGTAGTTTTCTTTTAATCTCTTTCCAATTTGATACCAATCAAGTTATCCTTGGAGGACGGGATACATGCCCTCATGCAAATATGCCTGTTTGAATTTAAATGACTTCGGGGGAAATGACTTTATTTTTAACCCTCACCATACCAGTTTGAAGTCTCCCAATTAGCACATCCACAATGTGTCTCCATGAAGGTATAGTCCAGCTCCTGAGCCCTGACCGTTTCTTTTACTCTTTCTCAAGAACAAAAATAGGATGTGAAAGCCATGCCTGCCTGTTCAAATTGCTTTATACATACTTGTTATATATATATACATACATACACACACAGAGAGAGAGATACATGTAGATACCTGTCATTACATAGTAAAGATGGAGAACACAATGAAATCCTCTTACAGGATGCTGGAGAAGAAAACATATATTTTTGGCAATTTTAGCTTTTTATACTTGCAGTTACAAAATATGGGGGGGGGGGGTTTAAAAAAATAGTATGCAGAAAAAGGACATGTGGCGAAAATGCTGTGTTACTTTGGATATTATTGGCTTGGAAAATAAAAAAAATAAAGACCAAAATAGTCATACCTAGGAACATTGCAAGGATGTAAGTGTTACGAAGAGGGGTTGAGAGAGACACAGAGAAGATGTTTTTTTTTTAAAGAAGTGCCTTATCGACGGTTGTTTCTTTTTCCAAGTGTTAACATTCTGTTGAGTTAATATCCAGCAACAACTAGGACACTGCAGAGAGGAACGGCTTCTGTATGCGCTCTGAAGAGTTGAGCAGGGTAGCTCCGTCATTATTGCTGAGCTACTGAAGTTATTCTATGCAAAAAGAATAGCAGTCGTATGACCAGCTAAAATATGTGCCATGGTTCGTCTTCCCCAAGTATAAGTTCAGTTTCTTTGGTTTATTTTCTATCTTTGGCCTTTTTCTCTGCCATCGGAACAAGTTTCATTTCTTATTTCTCTGCATTTTGATTTAACGTGTTTTCCCTTGTCTTGTTTTCTGGTAACTGTGATTATTCTACAAAAGAACAAACTGCCAATAGCAACGCAGAAGTCTGCCAGGACATTTTATGAATAAATTGAATATAAAATGAGATTAAGAGGGGAAAAGTTGTTTGCATGTATACCTCTCTGTTTCAAAATCTGCAAACTGAAAACATCCAGTCTAACAATGCTTCCTCATTACAGTCGGGGAATGTAGCCAACCCGTTTTATAACCGTATGACCTGAAGACCCCAGGGGGTTTTCCCAGATGCAGTTCGGGGCTCTTCAGATTCGGAGGGGGGGCTGGATGACATGTATTCTATGTTAGTCAATATGTAGCCATTCTGGAAGTGATCGACATACAGCTGGATTATATAGCAGAGACTAGAAAAACTCCTTGCCTCCCTACAGGTAAAACGATGAGGCCGTCTGCACTCTTTTTAAGGTCCTTACTACTGAGTAGTGTTGGTTCCAGGTGTGAATACTGGAAGAGGTGAAGACCCGCACATGGTAGAACAAACAATTACATCCAAAACTGAGGCTTGAATGCAAAATCAAGATGGTTATTAGAATATCATGCGCCAAAAATCATAGTGTGAGAAAGTGCATAAATGAAAGGTGAAAACAAAACAACCGTTTTGTCTTTAGGCCATCTCTACAGCTAACACAACTTCACAGCAGTTTTCAGTTATTGAAACAAAAGGGGTATCTAATCAAATATTTAAAAAATACTATAAAAAATCAATTGAGACATGAATTCTACAGTATTTTACCTTCCCTGGCAGTCTGATACTATTTATTTGTCTCATACATGCTTTACACAGAAAAGGTCAATTTGTTTTCAGTGTTATGAATTATTCTTAATTTTTTAAACATTTCTTTTTTTTTAGAAATGCAATATTAACATGGAGCAAGATATGACAAGCATTTTGACAGTATTAAGAAATATTCCCTCATACAATGGCACAGCGTGTTGTAACATTGCAAAGGTTGGTTTAGTTCATCAGGTATATGGTGAAAGATACCGTATTCTCTGACCTGCCTAGTACGATGTATGATAATGTAATTTACAGCCATTGTTAAAGGTTTATAATGTATTTTTCTAATCTCATTTTGTATGTATATTATAAAATCCTTTTTCTGACATTTTTTTGTTGTTGTTGATGAAGCCCACTGCAACTTGTTTTTGAACCCCCCCCCACCACCCCTCACATCTTGAAATCTGTCCCTCATTAGGAGTGTTTCCTTTCCTAGAGTTAGATTTAGTTTTCTTGCCAACTCCTAGCTTGTTTAACTCATTAGCAACTTTTCGTTTCTTGTCATAAGTATTTTTACATGCTTGCTTTTTAGTTTTCATGGTGTGTGTTGTTATATTTCTTATTAACCCCTTGGCATTTATTTTAATAAAACATTCTTAGTAAGAATTTTACTAACTTGCTGATATTATTTTGGTCTTGTTTTTAACAAGTTTAATGGATGTACGACCTTGGTCTGGTTCACGGACTAACACAATTAAAACTGGTGTCTGACCATCAAACACTTACACTGACATGCCTGTACACACACGCATATGTGTGCACTCAGCAGCATTCATATTTACACACACACACTCTGTCTAACTGGAACCTGTGCACGAGCTGATCCGTCCCTCACTCTCGCTCACACACACTTTCACCTGTGTTGCTGAAAATATTCTTCTAAACACTCTACATAATCCCAATCCCAGCACCGCTGCTGTCTCGTCCCTCCTTTCTGTTTATCACCACTCTCTTGTGGTTTTGTCCTTTGTAAGAGAACCAGGTAGCTGCTCGCTGTAACTGGAAGTGTAGGAGAACCAGGGAGCTGCTCCCTGTAGGAGAACCGGGAAGCTGCTCCCTGTAGGAGAACCGGGAAGCTGCTCCCTGTAGGAGAACCGGGGAGCTGCTCCCTGTAGGAGAACCGGGGAGCTGCTCCCTGTAGGAGAACCGGGGAAACTGCTCCCTGTAGGAGAACCGGGGAGCTGCTCCCTGTAGGAGAACCGGGGAGCTGCTCCCTGTAGGAGAACCGGGGAGCTGCTCCCTGTAGGAGAACCGGGGAGCTGCTCCCTGTAGGAGAACCGGGGAGCTGCTCCCTGTAGCAGAACCGGGGAGCTGCTCCCTGTAGGAGAACCGGGGAGCTGCTCTCTAGCGGTAACTGGAAGTCTAGGGTTGCAGGTGAAACACTAGGATCCAACACACATGTACAACTGAAACCTAATATGCTGCTCATCATACATTATCTCAAGGCAATCTGCTTTGTGTAGGAGTAACTCATCTGATTCAACACCAATGTGCCCTCCTGGGTTTGAGAGGGGGGAGAGCAACAGAGAGAGATTACTGTAGCGCAGAAGATACTAATGTTCATATTGCTATGACCCCCTATTGCTATGACCCCCTATTGCTATGACTCCATATTGCTATGACCCCCTATTGCTATGACTCCCTATTGCTATGACTCCCTATTGCTATGACCCCCTATTACTATGACTCCCTATTGCTATAACCCCCTATTGCTATGACTCCATATTGCTATGACCCCCTATTGCTATGACCCCCTATTGCTATGACTCCATATTGCTATGACTCCCTATTGCTATGACCCCCTATTGCTATGACTCCCTATTGCTATGACCCCATATTGCTATGACTCCCTATTGCTATGACCCCATATTGCTATGACTCCCTATTGCTATGACCCCATATTGCTATGACTCCCTATTGCTATGACTCCCTATTGCTATGACCCCCTATTGCTATGACTCCCTATTTCTATAACCCCCTATTGCTATGACTCCATATTGCTATGACCCCCTGTTGCTATGACTCCATATTGCTATGACTCCATATTTCTATGACCCCCTATTACTATGACTCCATATTGATATGACTCCCTATTACTATGACTCCATATTGCTATGACTCCATATTGCTATGACTCCATATTGCTATGACTCCATATTGCTATGACTCCCTATTGCTATGACTCCATATTGCTATGACTCCCTATTACTATGACCCCCTATTACTATGACTCCCTATTACTATGACCCCCTATTGCTATGACCCCCTATTGCTATGACCCCCCTATTACTATGACCCCCTATTGCTATGACTCCATATTGCTATGACTCCATACACCGTTATTACAACCCATTCAAAATGAACTGGTCCTGAAATGTGACGCGTACCGTTGGGAAGTGGACTGTCGTCTGATGTTAGACACAACTGGAGCCCCTATACAATCCCTGAAAAAGGCCATCCGTTGCTACAAAGTACCACTACTATATTTACTGTTAAGTAATTCTACAGGTTATTGTAATGCTTTCACAGGGCCGTTTCACTAAAGCACCAGCCATTCATCTACAGGGTGAACCAATTGGTCGGTTCTATTTAGGTCATCTGTGCCTTTTTTAGCCATTGGTCATTTTCCTACTCAGGTGTGAAGTGTAGATCAGACAATGACCTAAAGGCTACACTAGAAGGGAGTGCTTGTAGTGCTGACGTAGTATTCTAGAGTCTAAACGATAGTGTTTACAATGCAACAAAAACTTTGGGATCCAATTTAGAAGGAAGATATTAGCTTCTATTAGTCGCTTTGTAACCCGACTCGATTCACAGCCAGCGGCTACTAATGTCTGTTCTGTTTCACTTCCTTCCTCTTTGCTTCTTTTCTTCACTAATTTGAGGTGTTCAGACTGACACACGAGCCGAGATGAGCTGTTATAAATCTCTCTATTTTTTGTGATTATACTTTAACCCACTGGGTGTTGCCTCCGCAATTTCAAAGTATCTCTGCACAAACGACTTCGGCTTTAACAATCTAATTCCTTAGTTTCCACAAACAAGCGAGTAAAGCGCATAACATTTAGACTTTGGCCGCTGTCTGAAATGAACAAGTCTTCCCTGTCTGATGATCATGGTTTGCGTTTCTGTGACACTTCACTTTAGACAAGCAATAAAGAAAACAATCGATATCAATGGGAGTCTGGAGCGATGTTTAAGAAATATTTGTTGGGTCTTCTAAACCTTTCTTATATATTTATGTAGTTAATTGTAAATTAAAATTAAATTAAAAAACAATTCTCTGTGCCCCCCAAAAAATGTCCATAACTGGAATCCGCCTTTTAGCAATAGGTGTCTTTATGCTGTCTGAAGTGTAAGTGTTGCCTTTATTTTTCTGTTGGCTCGTTTCCCCAGTTGAGCTGATGACAAGAATATGAAGTGGCAAGTTATTTGTCTGGTGTTGCAATGCATTACAAACCCTGCCTGCAAGATTGCATCTGGAAATAATAAGTGCCTTTTTGTGAGAGATTTTGGAAAATGTATATATTGTGCCAATTACTAGTATCTCTCACTTGCCATTTTTGTTGAGCACAAAAAATTGCCTTAGCTATTCCTGCTCACTGTAGATGTATCGTTTTGTTTTTTTTGCTAAACTGGAATATTTGTATTAAAAAAATATATATTTTGGTAAAAAAAAAAATGTCAAGCCTTCCATTTGTCGTATGTAATTGGACCACATTATGCATATAATAGCTGTTTAGGGAAGCAGTGGTTTGAATGAATGTCTTGTGTTGGTCCTGAACTGTGTTACTCCTACCCCTGTATTGTCAACAAGTATATTTCTGAAAACATTCCTCAAACGTAAGCCACATTATGACAGCTGGTTAACCCATTAACGTGGTCTCAATGACGTAGCACTCAGAGTTAAAGGGTAACGATACCAACAATTGGAATAACGATTGAAACCCCATTGGATTTTTTTTTTTTACGTTTATCTTTTGTTTGTCACCGATGTGTGTTGAAAAATAATAATAAAAAATGTTTCTCAGTGATCTGCTATAGAAGTTCCTGATGCATGTAGTAGGGGTGCACTACGTCTGAGAGTTGTTGTGGAGTTGTAAGGTTTTATGTGATGTTTTTTATAGAGGACTAGAATAGGATTTTGAGTAGGATATAAAACGATGTATTGTCAATTATGTTGCTCACACCAAAAAAGGAAAATGTCATGTACAATAAAGAACCACATTTACAAGTGGCCTGTTGACTGCTCTGCTTGGCCTTGTCTGGCGTCTCTCTGCTCTGATGATGTCATCTATTTGGAAATCTAGGATGCCAGCATTTCAAGGTACGTTTAGCACAAAGGAACACAGGAAATGACGTACAAATGTACATCAAAATGCAAGATGGTGTCTTGAAGCAAGAAGACGTCTGGAAATGGATGTGTTTACATATAAAAGGATCAGAATATAAGTCTCCTTTCCTGGCATTTTACGGTCAAATCAATCAAACATCCATCCCGACCGGGGTGCTTTTGTCATTTGAGGTGACTTTTGCCTCCTTATGGTGCGACTTAAATGGCTTTTTAAGACATGTACAGCTGAAGAGGGAAGTTTACATACAGCCAAATACATTTAAACTCAGTTTTTCACAATTCCTGACATTTAACCCTAGTAAATATTCCCTGTGTTAGGTCAGTTAGGATCACCACTTTATTTTAAGAATATGAAATGTCAGAATAAAAGTGAAAATAATGATTTATTTCAGATTGTATTTCTTTCATCACATTCCCAGTGAGTCAGAAGTTTACATACAAATTGAGTGTATTTGGTAGCATTGCCTTTAAATTGTTTAACTTGGGTCAAATGTTTCGTGTAGCTTTTCACAAGCTTCCCACAATAAGTTGGGGGAAATTTGTCCCATTCCTCCTGACAGAGCTGGTGTAACTGAATCAGGTTTGTAGGCCTCCTTGCTCGCCACACTTTTTCAGTTCTGCCCACAAATGTTCTATGGGATTGAGGTCAGGGCTTTGTGATGGCCCCTCCAATACCTTGACTTTGTTGTCCTTAAGCCATTTTGCCACAACTTTGGAAGCATGCTTGGGGTCATTGTCCATTTGGAAGACCAAGCTTCAACTTCCTGACTGATGTCTTGAGATGTTGCTTCAATATATCCACGCAATTTTCCCACCTCATGTTGACATTTATTTTGTGAAGTGCACCCACAACATGAGGCTTGCAAGCCTCCCTCTTTCTCCTCCAAACATAACGATGATCTTCATGGCCAAACAGTTCTATTTTTGTTTCATCAGACCAGAGGACATTTCTCAAAAAAGTACAATCTTTGTCCCCATGTGCAGTTGCAAACCATAGTCTGTCTTTTTTTATGGCGGTTTTGGAGCAGTGGCTTCTTCCTTGCTGAGCGGCCTTTCAGGTTATGTCGATATAGGACTCGTTTTACTGTGGATATAGATACTTTTGTACCTGTTTCTTCCAGCATCTTCACAAGGTCCTTTGCTGTTGTTCTGGGATTGATTTGCACTTTTCACACCAAAGTATGTTCGCGTCTCTTTCCTGAGTGGTATGACGGCTGCGTGGTCCCATGTGTTTATACTTGCATACTATTATTTTGTACAGATGAACGTGGTACCTTCAGGTGTTTGGAAATTGCTCCCACAGATGAACCAGCCTTGTGGAGGTCTACATTTTTTTTCTGAGGTCTTGGCTGATTTCTTTTGATTTTCCCATGATGTCAAGCAAAGAGGCACTGAGTTTGAAGGTAGGTCTTGAAATACATCCACAGATACACCTCCAATTGACTCAAATGATGTCAATTAGCCTATCAGAAGCTTCTAAAGCCATGACATTTTCTGGAATTTTCCAAGCTGTTTAAAGGCACAGTGTGTAAACTTCTGACCCACTGGAGTTGTGATACAGTGAAATAATCTGTAAACAATTGTTGGAAAAATGACCTGTGTCATGCACAAAGTAGATGTCCTAACCGACTTGCCAAAACTATAGTTTGTTAACAAGAAATGTGTGGAGTGGTTGAAATACGAGTTTTAATGACTCCAACCTAAGTGTATGTAAACTTCTGACTTCAAATGTATACTCATAATCCTGATCCGTTCTTCCAGTAGTAGTAAGCAAGTAGTAACTACTATTAATATTAATGCATTGTCGGAAATAGAAGAACAAGCATTTCGCTACACTCTCATTAACATCTGCTAACCATGTGTATGTGACCAATAAAAATGTGATTTGAGTACAAGTACAACACAACGGCATTTCCAATAATAGATATTTAAATAGGTTGTACATTTCATGTGGCTCAGTGAGTGGAGCATGGCGGTTGCAACACCAGAATAAGGGGTTTGATCACCAATACATACGCTCATCAACACAGAAATCAATGCTCTTGCCAAGACCACGGACTAGAAGCGTCACATCCCATGAATACCACTTGCTACTGATTGAGACGTTTTTGGATTAGAAACGCATCGTAAGCCTTTGGAGTTCAGGACGTTCATTTCTAACTCCCTGGTTCTCTACGGTAGAGGAAGCTGGTGGGAGGAGCTATGGAGGACGGGCTCACTATAATGTCTGGAATGGAATAAAATGGAACGTTTGGAAGCCACATGTTTGACTCCGTTCCATCTTTTCCATTACAACGAACCCGTCCTCTTATTGCTCCTCCCACCAGCCTCCACTGCTCTACAGATAATTAACGCGTCTTTGTGTGGAGCGCCACTTGATTGAACAGTGAGCCAGTTAAGTTCGTTGACATATTAGAATTGGTGTATGTCTCAATGGGTCTGCTGATTACTCATTACTATGTGCTAGCAGCTCTCCTGCTTGTCATGCTGTTAGCAGCCTAGTATTATTGCAACAACAAAACAGTTCTTTAGAGGCCACTCAATTGGACAAATGGACGATGGGAAGTGAAGTATGATCTCTCCTCTCTGTGTGTAGAACGTGATGGAGATGCAGCTGTTGAATAGGATTGTGGGGGGTTGTCTGAGAGCTTGACGTTTACATGTATGTGTCTTACAAGAGGGGGAGATGGAGAGGAGGAATGGTTGGTTGCAGGTAAGTTTCCGCAAAGAAGCAGTTGTTGTGGGGGCCAGCTGGGAGTACAATCAGAGGGAAGGGGGTCGAGTGGAAGTGTTGTGGGGCCAGCTGGGAGTACAATCAGAGGGAAGGGGGTCGAGTGGAAGTGTTGTGGGGCCAGCTGGGAGTACAATCAGAGGGAAGGGGGTCGAGTGGAAGTGTTGTGGGGGCCAGCTGGGAGTACAATCAGAGGGAAGGGGTCGAGTGGAAGTGTTGTGGGGGCCAGCTGGGAGTACAATCAGAGGGAAGGGGGTCGAGTGGAAGTGTTGTGGGGGCCAGCTGGGAGTACAATCAGAGGGAAGGGGGTCGAGTGGAAGTGTTGTGGGGGCCAGCTGGGAGTACAATCAGAGGGAAGGGGGTCGAGTGGAAGTGTTGTGGGGGCCAGCTGGGAGTACAATCAGAGGGAAGGGGGTCGAGTGGAAGTGTTGTGGGGGCCAGCTGGGAGTACAATCAGAGGGAAGGGGGTCGAGTGGAAGTGTTGTGGGGGCCAGCTGGGAGTACAATCAGAGGGAAGGGGATCGAGTGGAAGTGTTGCCTCATGAGTGACCAATGTTCCTGCAATGAATGTGGGGCATTCATCAGGAGTGTGTGTGTGTGTGTGTGTTTTCAGAGTAAACACAATTGGGTTTCAAGTCCAGCTAGGATTAAGCCCCGTGTTACTGAGAAAACAGGCTAAATCCATTTGAGTTTCATATTCACACAGAATTGTGTAGGCTTGTAGCATAACGTTTGTATAATGTGATATCATCTAGCTATGGTAGTCGAGCACTCTTATCAATCCCATGCGTTTGTCCCATAAAGTACCACAGTGATGGTTAAAGTAGACAAAGGCCATTGTCATTTTTCAGATAAGATCACGATTTTCATCAACTTTAACTGTCCAAACTCATTATTTCTGAATGACACATCATACGTTTGATGCACTTTGTAACACTTCATACATATTTACATGTTTGCAGTTAACAGCACCGACTTACTGGGTTTTGGGTTTGGTGCACATTTTGGTTTTGCTCTTAGCACTACACAGCTGATTCAAATAACCAACTCATTAAGCTTTGATTATTTGAATCGACTGTGTAGTGCTTCGGCAAAAAAAACATCAAGAAGTGCACCCAGGACCAAGTTGAGGAAATCCTGGTGTAGGTGGTAGTCGCGTGACCTTTATACTGCTTGTCTACACAGTAGCTGAATGGCTGATCTCTGTGTGAGAAAGAGAGGAAATGAAAAAGCTGACCCAATTTAATACACCCGTCTCCATGCACTCTGCCCCTTCTCTCACCTCCACAGCAGTCCAAAGGTAGGTAGTGTGATTCCACATGGAATATCATCATTACCGTGAACATTCATTGTCATATAGATCCACAAAATCACACATGCACTACGTATTTGTTGTGAAGTTGATACCAATTTCACTTATAATATTTACTCAACATTTCTCAACAAGATTGAGCACCCCACATTCAGGTGAATGGGGGCGGAAGGTAGCCTAGTGGTTAGAGCGTTGAGCCAGTAACTGAAAGGTTGCTAGATCAAATCCCGAGCTGACGAGGTAAAAATCTGTTGTTCTGCCCCTGAACAAGGCAGTTAACCCACTGTTCCTAGGTTGTCATTGTAGATAAGAAGTTGTTCTTAACTGACTTGTCAAGGATGAGGTGGGGTGTAATGGTGAAGAAAGTGTGGCGGTAATCTGTTTTTCCCACAATCCAACACTGTCACCCCCCCACCCTACGGGAGAAGACAAATGACTACATTGTCCCTGGATGTTTCTCTTTGGGTGTAATTAATCTCAGTGCAGCAGGTGTAAACATTAAGAAGGACAGGCTTTTGTCTCCGATTCATCTTTTCTGTCAGATTTACATCCCTTGTTAAATCTGGGCGTGGCCACGGCGGGGTCCCTCCCCCTGAGTCATGGCTGCAGTCAGCAGAGTGACAAACGATGACAACACGGAGGAGAGATCAGACAATAACGTCGCTAACACCCAATAACAGACAGAAACAACCCATCCCATCGCTTTTCAGCTTGACGAGGCCATAAAATAGGCTAGACAGAACAAGTTAGGGCATGTCTCGAATGATACCGGCCATGTCCGAATACCAATAGAGCCTGGGCAGCCTCTAGTGGGCGCTATGGATCTCATCTGGGCTTAACGTGCCCAGACTTTATTCTGCCTTCTCGCCATTAAATCGAGTTCAGGAGGAAATCGAAGCCTTTCCGTCCTGAATGAAGATTGTTTTAAGTAGGAACTGGTTGCCGGAGGACACAAGTGTATTAGTGGCTGGGCACATTAAGCCTAGACAGTAGTGGAGATGCATATGGCCCACTAGCACCTTCCCAGACTACACATACTTGCGTTCTAAATAATAGGCTGATTGCGCATGTGAAAATATACCATTTTATTGTGTGTGAAATGTTGTATGCTTTAAATGCCAGGATGTCATACTGGTTTCAACTTTTTATGTAGTAGAATTCGCTGCACTATTGAAGAAGAGAGCAGCATACCACCGCTGGCTTGCCTCAGAAGTTAAGCAGGGTTGGTCTTTGTAGGTCCCTGAGTGGGAGACCAGATGCTGCTGGGGGGCCAGTAGGAGGCACTATTTCCTCTGGTCTAAAAAAAAAAATATCTCAATGCCCCAGGGCAGTGATTGGGGACATTGTCCTGTGTAGGGTGCTGTCTTTTTGGATGGGATGTTAAATGGGTGTCCTGACTCTGGTTACTCATTTGATTTATTTATTTCACCGTTATTTAACCAGGTAGGCTAGTTGAGAACAAGTTCTCATTTACAACTGCGACCTGGCCAAGATAAAGCAAAGCAGTGTGAACAGACAACAACACAGAGTTACACATGGAGTAAACAATAAACAAGTCAATAACACAGTAGGAAAAAAAGAGTCTATATACATTGTGTGCAAAAGGCATGAGGAGGTAGGCAATAAATAGGCCATAGGAGCGAATAATTACAATTTAGCAGAATTAACACTGGAGTGATAAATGATCAGATGATGATGTGCAAGTAGAGATACGGGTGTGCAAAAGAGCAAAACATTAAATAAATAAAAACAGTATGGGGATGATTGAACCCTGTGGCACCACCATAGAGACTGCCAGAGGACCAGACAACATGCCCTCCGATTTGACACACAACTCTGTCGGCAAAGTAGTTGGTGAACCAGGCAAGGCAGTCATTAGAAAAACCGAGGCTACTGAGTCTGCCGATAAGAATATGGTGATTGACAGAGTCGAAAGCCTTGGCCAGGTCGATGAAGACGGCTGCACAGTACTGTCTTTTATCCATGGCGGTTATTTGTAAAAAAATAAAATAAAAAAAAAACTTTATTTAACTAGGCAAGTCAGTTAAGAACAAATTCTTATTTTCAATGACGGCCTAGGAACAGTGGGTTAACTGCCTGTTCAGGGGCAGAACGACATATTTGTACCTTGTCAGTTCGGGGTTTGAACTTGCAACCTTCCGGTTACTAGTCCAACGCTCTAGCAGCTAGGCTACCCCGATATCGTTTAGTACCTTGAGCGTGGCTGAGGTGCACCCGTGACCGGCTCAGAAACCGGATTGCACAGCGGAGAAGGTACGGTGGGATTCGAGATGGTCAGTGATCTGTTTGTTAAACTTGGCTTTCGAAGACCTTAGATAGGCAGGGCAGGATGGATATAGGTCTGTAACAGTTTGGGTCCAGGGTGTCTCCCCCTTTGATGAGGGGGATGACCGCGGCAGCTTTCCAATCTTTGGGGATCTCAGACGATACGAAAGAGAGGTTTAACAGGCTGGTAATAGGGATTGTGACAATGGCGGTGGATAGGTAGGTACTTCCTCCCTACCACTGAGGAAGTACAGTTCCCGCTCAGCCCAGTCAAAACTGTTCGCTGCTCTGGCCCCCCAATGGTGGAACAAACTCCCTCACGACGCCAGGACAGCGGAGTCAATCACCACCTTCCGGAGACACCTGAAACCCCACCTCTTTAAGGAATACCTAGGATAGGATAAAGTAATCCTTCTCACCCCCCCCCCCCCCCCCCCCCCCCCTAGATGCACTATTGTAAAGTGGCTGTTCCACTGGATGTCATAAGGTGAAAGCACCAATTTGTAAGTCGCTCTGGATAAGAGCGTCTGCTAAATGACTTAAATGTAAATGATAGTTTCAGAAATAGAGGGTGCAGATTGTCAAGCCCAGCTGATTTGAATGGGTCCAGGTTTTGCAGCTCTTTCAGAACATCTGCTATCTGGATTTGGGTAAAGGAGAAGCTGGGGAGGCTTGGGCGAGTAGCTGCGGGGCGGGGGGGGTGGAGTTGGCCGAGGTTGGAGGTTGGAGTAGCCAGGAGGGAGGCGGAGCTGTTGGCCGAGGTTGGAGTAGCCAGGAGGAAGGAACGGCCAGCCGTTGAGAAATCCTTGTTGAAGTTTTCGATTATCATGGATTTGTCGGTGGTGACCATGCTTCCTTGCCTCAGTGCAGTGGGCAGCTGGGAGGAGGTGGTCTTGTTCTCCATGGACTTTACAGTATCCCAGAACTTTTTGGAGTTAGAGCTACAGGATGCACATTTCTGCTTGAAAGAGTTAACCATGGTGTCCTGGCTAAATTCCCAGTCTAAATTCCCAGTCTGGCCCTCATACCATAATGGCCACATAATCATTCCCAGCTTTATTGATTCCCCTGTAACTATTCCCCAGGTCTTTGCTGTAAATGAGAATGTGTTTTCAGACACCTGGTAGAATAAGGGATAAATAATACTTAGATAAGAAGATCGGCTGTAGCAAACGATGCAATTGTGCATTAGATGATGCATTCCCAGGATGGTAATATCTTGATTTACACTGAGTATACAGAACAGTAGAAACTCCTTCCTAATATTAAGTTGCTCCCTGAGAACCGCCTCAATTTGTCGGTGTATTTGTATTTATTATGGATCCCCATTAGTTCCTGCCAAAGCAGCAGCTATTCTTCCTGGGGTCCAGCAAAATTAAGGCAGTTTATACAATTTTAAAACATTGCAATATATTCACAGATTTCACAACCCACTGTGTGCCCTCAGGCCCCTACTACACCACTACCACATATCTACAATACTAAATCCATGTGTATGTATAGTGTGTGTGTGTTCTCTGTCTGTGCCAATGTTTGTTTTGTTTCACAGTCCCAGCCAGCTGTTCCATAAGGTGTATATTTATCTGTTTTTTGTATATCTAATTTTACTGCTTGCATCAGTTACTTGATGTGGAATTGAGTTCTATGTAGTCATGGCTCTATGTAGTACTGTGTGCTTCCCATAGTCTGTTCTGGACTTATGGACTCTACAAGGTGTCGATAGCATTCCACAGGGATGCTGGCCCATGTTGACTCTAATGCTTCCTGCAGTTGTCAAGTTGGCTGGATGATCGTTTGGTGGTGGACCATTCTTGATACACACAGGAAACTGTGAAGCGTGGAAAAACCCAGCAGCATTGCAGTTCGTGACACAAACCGGTGTGCCTGGCACCTACTACCATACCCTGTTCAAATTCACTTAAATCTGTTGTCTTGCCTATTCACCCTCTGAATGGCACCTAAACACAATCCATTTCTCAATTGTCATAAAGCTTAAAAATCCTTCTTTAACCCGTCTCCTCTCCTTCATCTACACTGATTGAAGTGGATTTAACGAGTGACATCAATAAGGGATCATAGCTTTCACCTGGATTCACATGGTCAGTCTAGGTCATGGAAAGAGCAGGTGTTCTTAATGTTTTGTACACTCAGTGTATACTAAACAGTACGTAATATATAGTATGAAGTATAATTAGTACACTGTATGTTGTTTAGTAAGTAGTAGGCATGACATATTTCGGACACAGACACAATCAAAAATATAAACGTGTTGGTCCCATATTTAATGAGCTAAAATAAAAGATCCCAGAAATGTTCCATACACACAAAAAGGTTATTTCTCTCAAAATGTTGTGCACAAATTTGTAAATTTATTTCCCTGTTAGTGCACATTTCCCCATTGCCAAGATAATCCATTCACCTGACAGGTGTGGCACATCAAGTAGCTGATTAAACAGCATGATCATTACACAGGTGCACCTTGTGCGGGAGACAATAAAAGGCCACTCTAAAAATGTGCAGTTATATCACAACACAATGCCACAGATGTCTCAAGGTTTACTCACCAGACATGTCACCCATTGAGCATGTTTAGGATGCTCTGGATCAACGTGTATGACAGCATGTTCCAGTTTCCACCAAAATATCCAGCAACAAAGCCATTGAAGAGGAGTGGGACAACATTCAACAGGCCACAATCAACAGACTGATCAACTCTATACGAAGGAGATGTGTCGCGCTGCATGAGGCAAATGATGGTCACAGCAGATACTGACTGGTTTTCTGATCCAGACCCCTACTATGTTTTTAAAGGTATATTTGACCAATAGATGCATACTTGTCTCCCAGTCATGTGAAATCCATAGATTACGGCTTAATGAATTTGTCGATTGACATCTTTCCTCATATGAACTGTAACTCAGTAAAATATTTGAAATTGTTACATTTTTGTTCAGTGACCATAAACGTATTGTGCATTTTGGAAGAGGTAGTAGTAAAGTCACATACAGGGAGGTTATGGTGGTAGTAGTATAGTCACATACAGGGTAGTTATGGTGGTAGTAGTATAGTCACATACAGGGAGGTTATGGTGGTGGTAGTATAGTCACATACAGGGAGGTTATGGTGGTAGTAAAGTCACATACAGGGAGGTTATGGTGGTAGTAGTATAGTCACATACAGGGAGGTTATGGTGGTAGTAAAGTCACATACAGGGAGGTTATGGTGGTAGTAAAGTCACATAGAGGGAGGTTATGGTGGTAGTAGTAAAGTCACACACAGGGAGGTTATGGTGGTAGTAGTATAGTCACATACATTGAGGTTATAGTGGTAGTAAAGTCACATACAGGGAGGTTATGGTGGTAGTATAGTCACATACAGGGAGGTTATGGTGGTAGTATAGTCACATAGAGGGAGGTTATGGTGGTAGTAGTATAGTCACATACAGGGAGGTTATGGTGGTAGTATAGTCACATACAGGGAGGTTATGGTGGTAGTAGTATAGTCACATACAGGGAGGTTATGGTGGTAGTAGTATAGTCACATACAGGGAGGTTATGGTGGTAGTAGTATAGTCACATACAGGGAGGTTATGGTGGTAGTATAGTCACATACAGGGAGGTTATGGTGGTAGTAAAGTCACATACAGGGAGGTTATGGTGGTAGTAGTATAGTCACATACAGGAGGTTATGGTGGTAGTAAAGTCACATACAGAGAGGTTATGGTGGTAGTATAGTCACATACAGGGAGGTTATGGTGGTAGTAGTATAGTCACATACAGGGAGGTTATGGTGGTAGTAGTATAGTCACATACAGGGAGGTTATGGTGGTAGTATAGTCACATACAGGGAGGTTATGGTGGTAGTAGTATAGTCACATACAGGGAGGTTATGGTGGTAGTATAGTCACATACAGGGAGGTTATGGTGGTAGTATAGTCTCATAGAGGGAGGTTATGGTGGTAGTAGTATAGTCACATACAGGGAGGTTATGTTGGTAGTAGTATAGTCACATACAGGGAGGTTATGGTGGTAGTATAGTCACATACAGGGAGGTTATGGTGGTAGTAGTATAGTCACATACAGGGAGGTTATGGTGGTAGTATAGTCACATACAGGGAGGTTATGGTGGTAGTAGTATAGTCACATACAGGGAGGTTATGGTGGTAGTAGTATAGTCACATACAGGGAGGTTATGGTGGTAGTAAAGTCACATACAGGGAGGTTATGGTGGTAGTAAAGTCACATAGAGGGAGGTTATGGTGGTAGTAGTAAAGTCACACACAGGGAGGTTATGGTGGTAGTAGTATAGTCACATACATTGAGGTTATAGTGGTAGTAAAGTCACATACAGGGAGGTTATGGTGGTAGTATAGTCACATACAGGGAGGTTATGGTGGTAGTATAGTCACATAGAGGAGGTTATGGTGGTAGTAGTATAGTCACATACAGGAGGTTATGGTGGTAGTATAGTCACATACAGGGAGGTTATGGTGGTAGTAGTATAGTCACATACAGGAGGTTATGGTGGTAGTAGTATAGTCACATACAGGGAGGTTATGGTGGTAGTAGTATAGTCACATACAGGAGGTTATGGTGGTAGTATAGTCACATACAGGGAGGTTATGGTGGTAGTAGTATAGTCACATACAGGGAGGTTATGGTGGTAGTATAGTCACATACAGGAGGTTATGGTGATAGTAAGTCACATACAGGGAGGTTATGGTGGTAGTATAGTCACATACAGGGAGGTTATGGTGGTAGTAAAGTCACATACAGGGAGGTTATGGTGGTAGTAGTATAGTCACATACAGGGAGGTTATGGTGGTAGTAAAGTCACATACAGAGAGGTTATGGTGGTAGTATAGTCACATACAGGGAGGTTATGGTGGTAGTAGTATAGTCACATACAGGGAGGTTATGGTGGTAGTAGTATAGTCACATACAGGGAGGTTATGGTGGTAGTATAGTCACATACAGGGAGGTTATGGTGGTAGTAGTATAGTCACATACAGGGAGGTTATGGTGGTAGTATAGTCACATACAGGGAGGTTATGGTGGTAGTATAGTCTCATAGAGGGAGGTTATGGTGGTAGTAGTATAGTCACATACAGGGAGGTTATGTTGGTAGTAGTATAGTCACATACAGGGAGGTTATGGTGGTAGTATAGTCACATACAGGGAGGTTATGGTGGTAGTAGTATAGTCACATACAGGGAGGTTATGGTGGTAGTATAGTCACATACAGGGAGGTTATGGTGGTAGTAGTATAGTCACATACAGGGAGGTTATGGTGGTAGTAGTATAGTCACATACAGGGAGGTTATGGTGGTAGTATAGTCACATACAGGGAGGTTATGGTGGTAGTAAAGTCACATACAGGGAGGTTATGGTGGTAGTAAAGTCACATACAGGGAGGTTATGGTGGTAGTAAAGTCACATAGAGGGAGGTTATGGTGGTAGTAGTAGAGTCACACACAGGGAGGTTATGGTGGTAGTATAGTCACATACAGGGAGGTTATGGTGGTAGTAGTATATTCACATACAGGGAGGTTATGGTGGTAGTTGTATAGTCACATACAGGGAGGATATGGTGGTGGTAGTATAGTCACATACAGGGAGGTTATGGTGGTAGTAAAGTCACATACAGGGAGGTTATGGTGGTAGTAGTATAGTCACATACAGGGAGGTTATGGTGGTAGTATAGTCACATACAGGGAGGTTATGGTGGTAGTAAAGTCACATAGAGGGAGGTTATGGTGGTAGTAGTAAAGTCAGACACAGGGAGGTTATGGTGGTAGTATAGTCACATAGAGGGAGGTTATGGTGGTAGTAGTATAGTCACATACAGGGAGGTTATGGTGGTAGTAGTAAAGTCACATACAGGGAGGTTATGGTGGTAGTAGTATAGTCACATACAGGGAGGTTATGGTGGTAGTAGTATAGTCACATACAGGGAGGTTATGGTGGTAGTAGTATAGTCACATACAGGGAGGTTATGGTGGTAGTAGTATAGTCACATACAGGGAGGTTATGGTGGTAGTAGTATAGTCACATACAGGGAGGTTATGGTGGTAGTATAGTCACATACAGGGAGGTTATGGTGGTAGTAGTATAGTCACATACAGGGAGGTTATGGTGGTAGTATAGTCACATACAGGGAGGTTATGGTGATAGTAAAGTCACATACAGGGAGGTTATGGTGGTAGTATAGTCACATACAGGGAGGTTATGGTGGTAGTAAAGTCACATACAGGGAGGTTATGGTGGTAGTAGTATAGTCACATACAGGGAGGTTATGGTGGTAGTAAAGTCACATACAGAGAGGTTATGGTGGTAGTATAGTCACATACAGGGAGGTTATGGTGGTAGTAGTATAGTCACATACAGGGAGGTTATGGTGGTAGTAGTATAGTCACATACAGGGAGGTTATGGTGGTAGTATAGTCACATACAGGGAGGTTATGGTGGTAGTATAGTCTCATAGAGGGAGGTTATGGTGGTAGTAGTATAGTCACATACAGGGAGGTTATGGTGGTAGTAGTATAGTCACATACAGGGAGGTTATGGTGGTAGTAAAGTCACATACAGGGAGGTTATGGTGGTAGTAGTATAGTCACATACAGGGAGGTTATGGTGGTAGTATAGTCACATACAGGAGGTTATGGTGGTAGTAGTATAGTCACATACAGGAGGTTATGGTGGTAGTAAAGTCACATACAGGGAGGTTATGGTGGTAGTAGTATAGTCACATACAGGGAGGTTATGGTGGTAGTATAGTCACATACAGGGAGGTTATGGTGGTAGTAGTATAGTCACATACAGGGAGGTTATGGTGGTAGTATAGTCACATACAGGGAGGTTATGGTGGTAGTAGTATAGTCACATACAGGGAGGTTATGGTGGTAGTATAGTCACATACAGGGAGGTTATGGTGGTAGTAGTATAGTCACATACAGGGAGGTTATGGTGGTAGTAAAGTCACATACAGGAGGTTATGGTGGTAGTAAAGTCACATACAGGAGGTTATGGTGGTAGTAGTAAGTCACATAGAGGGAGGTTATGGTGGTAGTAGTAGAGTCACACACATAGTGGAGGTTATGATGGTAGTATAGTCACATACAGGAGGTTATGGTGGTAGTAGTATAGTCACATACAGGGAGGTTATGGTGGTAGTTGTATAGTCACATACAGGAGGTTATGGTGGTGGTAGTATAGTCACATACAGGAGGTTATGGTGGTAGTAATAGTCACATACAGGGAGGTTATGGTGGTAGTAGTATAGTCACATACAGGGAGGTTATGGTGGTAGTAGTATAGTCACATACAGGGAGGTTATGGTGGTAGTAAAGTCACATACAGGAGGTTATGGTGGTAGGTCACATACAGGGAGGTTATGGTGGTAGTAAAGTCACATACAGGAGGTTATGGTGGTAGTAAAGTCACATAGAGGGAGGTTATGGTGGTAGTAGTAAAGTCACATACAGGGAGGTTATGGTGGTAGTAGTATAGTCACATACAGGTAGGTTATAGTGGTAGTAAAGTCACATACAGGGAGGTTATGGTGGTAGTATAGTCACATACAGGGAGGTTATGGTGGTAGTATAGTCACATACAGGGAGGTTATGGTGGTAGTAGTATAGTCACATACAGGGAGGTTATGGTGGTAGTAGTATAGTCACATACAGGAGGTTATGGTGGTAGTAGTATAGTCACATACAGGAGGTTATGGTGGTAGTAGTATAGTCACATACAGGAGGTTATGGTGGTAGTAGTATAGTCACATACAGGAGGTTATGGTGGTAGTATAGTCACATACAGGGAGGTTATGGTGGTAGTATAGTCACATACAGGGAGGTTATGGTGGTAGTAGTATAGTCACATACAGGGAGGTTATGGTGGTAGTATAGTCACATACAGGGAGGTTATGGTGATAGTAAAGTCACATACAGGGAGGTTATGGTGGTAGTATAGTCACATACAGGGAGGTTATGGTGGTAGTAAAGTCACATACAGGGAGGTTATGGTGGTAGTAGTATAGTCACATACAGGGAGGTTATGGTGGTAGTAAAGTCACATACAGAGAGGTTATGGTGGTAGTATAGTCACATACAGGGAGGTTATGGTGGTAGTAGTATAGTCACATACAGGGAGGTTATGGTGGTAGTAGTATAGTCACATACAGGGAGGTTATGGTGGTAGTAGTATAGTCACATACAGGGAGGTTATGGTGGTAGTAGTATAGTCACATACAGGGAGGTTATGGTGGTAGTAGTAAAGTCACATACAGGGAGGTTATGGTGGTAGTAGTATAGTCACATACAGGGAGGTTATGGTGGTAGTAGTATAGTCACATACAGGGAGGTTATGGTGGTAGTAGTATAGTCACATACAGGGAGGTTATGGTGGTAGTATAGTCACATAAAGGGAGGTTATGGTGGTAGTAGTATAGTCACATACAGGGAGGTTATGGTGGTAGTAGTATAGTCACATACAGGGAGGTTATGGTGGTAGTATAGTCACATACAGGGAGGTTATGGTGATAGTAAAGTCACATACAGGGAGGTTATGGTGGTAGTATAGTCACATACAGGGAGGTTATGGTGGTAGTAAAGTCACATACAGGGAGGTTATGGTGGTAGTAGTATAGTCACATACAGGGAGGTTATGGTGGTAGTAAAGTCACATACAGAGAGGTTATGGTGGTAGTATAGTCACATACAGGGAGGTTATGGTGGTAGTAGTATAGTCACATACAGGGAGGTTATGGTGGTAGTAGTATAGTCACATACAGGAGGTTATGGTGGTAGTAGTATAGTCACATACAGGAGGTTATGGTGGTAGTATAGTCACATACAGGAGGTTATGGTGGTAGTAAAGTCACATACAGGGAGGTTATGGTGGTAGTAAAGTCACATACAGGGAGGTTATGGTGGTAGTAAGTCACATAGAGGGAGGTTATGGTGGTAGTAGTAGTCACATACAGGAGGTTATGGTGGTAGTATAGTCACATACAGGGAGGTTATGGTGGTAGTAGTATAGTCACATACAGGGAGGTTATGGTGGTAGTAAAGTCACATACAGGGAGGTTATGGTGGTAGTAAAGTCACATACAGGGAGGTTATGGTGGTAGTAGTATAGTCACATACAGGGAGGTTATGGTGGTGGTAGTATAGTCACATACAGGGAGGTTATGGTGGTAGTAAAGTCACATACAGGGAGGTTATGGTGGTAGTAGTATAGTCACATACAGGGGTGGTTATGGTGGTAGTATAGCCACATACAGGAGGTTATGTTGGTAGTAGTATAGTCACATACAGGGAGGTTATGGTGGTAGTATAGTCACATACAGGAGGTTATGGTGGTAGTAGTATAGTCACATACAGGGAGGTTATGGTGGTAGTATAGTCACATACAGGGAGGTTATGGTGGTAGTAGTATAGTCACATACAGGGAGGTTATGGTGGTAGTAAAGTCACATACAGGGAGGTTATGGTGGTAGTAAAGTCACATACAGGGAGGTTATGGTGGTAGTAAAGTCACATAGAGGGAGGTTATGGTGGTAGTAGTAGAGTCACACACAGGGAGGTTATGATGGTAGTATAGTCACATACAGGGAGGTTATGGTGGTAGTAGTATAGTCACATACAGGGAGGTTATGGTGGTAGTTGTATAGTCACATACAGGGAGGTTATGGTGGTGGTAGTATAGTCACATACAGGGAGGTTATGGTGGTAGTAAAGTCACATACAGGGAGGTTATGGTGGTAGTAGTATAGTCACATACAGGGAGGTTATGGTGGTGGTAGTATAGTCACATACAGGGAGGTTATGGTGGTAGTAAAGTCACATACAGGGAGGTTATGGTGGTAGTAGTATAGTCACATACAGGGAGGTTATGGTGGTAGTAAAGTCACATACAGGGAGGTTATGGTGGTAGTAAAGTCACATAGAGGGAGGTTATGGTGGTAGTAGTAAAGTCACACACAGGGAGGTTGTGGTGGTAGTAGTATAGTCACATACAGGTAGGTTATAGTGGTAGTAAAGTCACATACAGGGAGGTTATGGTGGTAGTATAGTCACATACAGGGAGGTTATGGTGGTAGTATAGTCACATAGAGGGAGGTTATGGTGGTAGTAGTATAGTCACATACAGGGAGGTTATGGTGGTAGTAGTAAAGTCACATACAGGGAGGTTATGGTGGTAGTAGTATAGTCACATACAGGGAGGTTATGGTGGTAGTAGTATAGTCACATACAGGGAGGTTATGGTGGTAGTAGTATAGTCACATACAGGGAGGTTATGGTGGTAGTATAGTCACATAAAGGGAGGTTATGGTGGTAGTAGTATAGTCACATACAGGAGGTTATGGTGGTAGTAGTATAGTCACATACAGTGAGGTTATGGTGGTAGTATAGTCACATACAGGAGGTTATGGTGATAGTAAAGTCACATACAGGGAGGTTATGGTGGTAGTATAGTCACATACAGGAGGTTATGGTGGTAGTAAAGTCACATACAGGGAGGTTATGGTGGTAGTAGTATAGTCACATACAGGAGGTTATGGTGGTAGTAAAGTCACATACAGAGAGGTTATGGTGGTAGTATAGTCACATACAGGGAGGTTATGGTGGTAGTAGTATAGTCACATACAGGAGGTTATGGTGGTAGTAGTATAGTCACATACAGGGAGGTTATGGTGGTAGTAGTATAGTCACATACAGGGAGGTTATGGTGGTAGTAGTATAGTCACATACAGGGAGGTTATGGTGGTAGTAGTAAAGTCACATACAGGGAGGTTATGGTGGTAGTAGTATAGTCACATACAGGAGGTTATGGTGGTAGTAGTATAGTCACATACAGGGAGGTTATGGTGGTAGTAGTATAGTCACATACAGGGAGGTTATGGTGGTAGTATAGTCACATAAAGGGAGGTTATGGTGGTAGTAGTATAGTCACATACAGGAGGTTATGGTGGTAGTAGTATAGTCACATACAGGAGGTTATGGTGGTAGTATAGTCACATACAGGGAGGTTATGGTGATAGTAAAGTCACATACAGGAGGTTATGGTGGTAGTATAGTCACATACAGGGAGGTTATGGTGGTAGTAAAGTCACATACAGGGAGGTTATGGTGGTAGTAGTATAGTCACATACAGGAGGTTATGGTGGTAGTAAAGTCACATACAGAGGTTATGGTGGTAGTATAGTCACATACAGGGAGGTTATGGTGGTAGTAGTATAGTCACATACAGGGAGGTTATGGTGGTAGTAGTATAGTCACATACAGGGAGGTTATGGTGGTAGTAGTATAGTCACATACAGGGAGGTTATGGTAGTAGTATAGTCACATACAGGGAGGTTATGGTGGTAGTAAAGTCACATACAGGGAGGTTATGGTGGTAGTAAAGTCACATACAGGGAGGTTATGGTGGTAGTAAAGTCACATAGAGGGAGGTTATGGTGGTAGTAGTAGAGTCACACACAGGGAGGTTATGGTGGTAGTATAGTCACATACAGGGAGGTTATGGTGGTAGTAGTATAGTCACATACAGGGAGGTTATGGTGGTAGTAGTATAGTCACATACAGGGAGGTTATGGTGGTGGTAGTATAGTCACATACAGGGAGGTTATGGTGGTAGTAAAGTCACATACAGGGAGGTTATGGTGGTAGTATAGTCACATACAGGGAGGTTATGGTGGTAGTATAGTCACATAGAGGGAGGTTATGGTGGTAGTAGTATAGTCACATACAGGGAGGTTATGGTGGTAGTAGTAAAGTCACATACAGGGAGGTTATGGTGGTAGTAGTATAGTCACATACAGGGAGGTTATGGTGGTAGTATAGTCACATACAGGGAGGTTATGGTGGTAGTATAGTCACATAGAGGGAGGTTATGGTGGTAGTAGTATAGTCACATACAGGAGGTTATGGTGGTAGTAGTAAAGTCACATACAGGGAGGTTATGGTGGTAGTAGTATAGTCACATACAGGGAGGTTATGGTGGTAGTAGTATAGTCACATACAGGGAGGTTATGGTGGTAGTAGTATAGTCACATACAGGGAGGTTATGGTGGTAGTAAAGTCACATACAGGGAGGTTATGGTGGTAGTATAGTCACATACAGGGAGGTTATGGTGGTAGTATAGTCACATAAAGGGAGGTTATGGTGGTAGTAGTATAGTCACATACAGGGAGGTTATGGTGGTAGTAAAGTCACATACAGGAGGTTATGGTGGTAGTAAAGTCACATACAGGAGGTTATGGTGGTAGTAAAGTCACATAGAGGGAGGTTATGGTGGTAGTAGTAGAGTCACACACAGGGAGGTTATGGTGGTAGTATAGTCACATACAGGGAGGTTATGGTGGTAGTAGTATAGTCACATACAGGGAGGTTATGGTGGTGGTAGTATAGTCACATACAGGGAGGTTATGGTGGTAGTAAAGTCACATACAGGGAGGTTATGGTGGTAGTATAGTCACATACAGGGAGGTTATGGTGGTAGTATAGTCACATAGAGGGAGGTTATGGTGGTAGTAGTATAGTCACATACAGGGAGGTTATGGTGGTAGTAGTAAAGTCACATACAGGGAGGTTATGGTGGTAGTAGTATAGTCACATACAGGAGGTTATGGTGGTAGTATAGTCACATACAGGGGAGGTTATGGTGGTAGTATAGTCACATAGAGGGAGGTTATGGTGGTAGTAGTATAGTCACATACAGGGAGGTTATGGTGGTAGTAGTAAAGTCACATACAGGAGGTTATGGTGGTAGTAGTATAGTCACATACAGGGAGGTTATGGTGGTAGTAGTATAGTCACATACAGGGGAGGTTATGGTGGTAGTAGTATAGTCACATACAGGAGGTTATGGTGGTAGTAAAGTCACATACAGGGAGGTTATGGTGGTAGTATAGTCACATACAGGGAGGTTATGGTGGTAGTATAGTCACATAAAGGGAGGTTATGGTGGTAGTAGTATAGTCACATACAGGGAGGTTATGGTGGTAGTAAAGTCACATACAGGGAGGTTATGGTGGTAGTAAAGTCACATACAGGGAGGTTATGGTGGTAGTATAGTCACATACAGGGAGGTTATGGTGGTAGTAAAGTCACATACAGGGAGGTTATGGTGGTAGTAGTATAGTCACATACAGGGAGGTTATGGTGGTAGTATAGTCACATAAAGGGAGGTTATGGTGGTAGTATAGTCACATACAGGGAGGTTATGGTGGTAGTAAAGTCACATACAGGGAGGTTATAGTGGTAGTAGTATAGTCACATACAGGGAGGTTATGGTGGTAGTAAAGTCACATACAGAGAGGTTATGGTGGTAGTATAGTCACATACAGGGAGGTTATGGTGGTAGTAGTATAGTCACATACAGGGAGGTTATGGTGGTAGTATAGCCACATACAGGGAGGTTATGGTGGTAGTATAGTCACATACAGGGAGGTTATGGTGGTAGTAGTATAGTCACATACAGGGAGGTTATGGTGGTAGTAGTATAGTCACATACAGGGAGGTTATGGTGGTAGTATAGTCACATACAGGGAGGTTATGGTGGTAGTATAGTCACATACAGGGAGGTTATGGTGGTAGTATAGTCACATACAGGGAGGTTATGGTGGTAGTAAAGTCACATACAGGGAGGTTATGGTGGTAGTATAGTCACATACAGGGAGGTTATGGTGGTAGTAAAGTCACATACAGGGAGGTTATGGTGGTAGTAGTATAGTCACATACAGGGAGGTTATGGTGGTAGTAAAGTCACATACAGAGAGGTTATGGTGGTAGTATAGTCACATACAGGGAGGTTATGGTGGTAGTAGTATAGTCACATACAGGAGGTTATGGTGGTAGTAGTATAGTCACATACAGGGAGGTTATGGTGGTAGTATAGTCACATACAGGAGGTTATGGTGGTAGTATAGTCTCATAGAGGGAGGTTATGGTGGTAGTAGTATAGTCACATACAGGGAGGTTATGGTGGTAGTAGTATAGTCACATACAGGGAGGTTATGGTGGTAGTAAAGTCACATACAGGGAGGTTATGGTGGTAGTAGTATAGTCACATACAGGGAGGTTATGGTGGTAGTATAGTCACATACAGGGAGGTTATGGTGGTAGTAGTATAGTCACATACAGGGAGGTTATGGTGGTAGTAAAGTCACATACAGGGAGGTTATGGTGGTAGTAGTATAGTCACATACAGGGAGGTTATGGTGGTAGTATAGCCACATACAGGGAGGTTATGTTGGTAGTAGTATAGTCACATACAGGGAGGTTATGGTGGTAGTATAGTCACATACAGGGAGGTTATGGTGGTAGTAGTATAGTCACATACAGGGAGGTTATGGTGGTAGTATAGTCACATACAGGGAGGTTATGGTGGTAGTAGTATAGTCACATACAGGGAGGTTATGGTGGTAGTAAAGTCACATACAGGGAGGTTATGGTGGTAGTAAAGTCACATACAGGGAGGTTATGGTGGTAGTAAAGTCACATAGAGGGAGGTTATGGTGGTAGTAGTAGAGTCACACACAGGGAGGTTATGATGGTAGTATAGTCACATACAGGGAGGTTATGGTGGTAGTAGTATAGTCACATACAGGGAGGTTATGGTGGTAGTTGTATAGTCACATACAGGGAGGTTATGGTGGTGGTAGTATAGTCACATACAGGGAGGTTATGGTGGTAGTAAAGTCACATACAGGGAGGTTATGGTGGTAGTAGTATAGTCACATACAGGGAGGTTATGGTGGTGGTAGTATAGTCACATACAGGGAGGTTATGGTGGTAGTAAAGTCACATACAGGGAGGTTATGGTGGTAGTAAAGTCACATAGAGGGAGGTTATGGTGGTAGTAGTAAAGTCACACACAGGGAGGTTGTGGTGGTAGTAGTATAGTCACATACAGGTAGGTTATAGTGGTAGTAAAGTCACATACAGGGAGGTTATGGTGGTAGTATAGTCACATACAGGGAGGTTATGGTGGTAGTATAGTCACATAGAGGGAGGTTATGGTGGTAGTAGTATAGTCACATACAGGGAGGTTATGGTGGTAGTAGTAAAGTCACATACAGGGAGGTTATGGTGGTAGTAGTATAGTCACATACAGGGAGGTTATGGTGGTAGTAGTATAGTCACATACAGGGAGGTTATGGTGGTAGTAGTATAGTCACATACAGGGAGGTTATGGTGGTAGTATAGTCACATAAAGGGAGGTTATGGTGGTAGTAGTATAGTCACATACAGGGAGGTTATGGTGGTAGTAGTATAGTCACATACAGTGAGGTTATGGTGGTAGTATAGTCACATACAGGGAGGTTATGGTGATAGTAAAGTCACATACAGGGAGGTTATGGTGGTAGTATAGTCACATACAGGGAGGTTATGGTGGTAGTAAAGTCACATACAGGGAGGTTATGGTGGTAGTAGTATAGTCACATACAGGGAGGTTATGGTGGTAGTAAAGTCACATACAGAGAGGTTATGGTGGTAGTATAGTCACATACAGGGAGGTTATGGTGGTAGTAGTATAGTCACATACAGGGAGGTTATGGTGGTAGTAGTATAGTCACATACAGGGAGGTTATGGTGGTAGTAGTATAGTCACATACAGGGAGGTTATGGTGGTAGTAGTATAGTCACATACAGGGAGGTTATGGTGGTAGTAGTAAAGTCACATACAGGGAGGTTATGGTGGTAGTAGTATAGTCACATACAGGGAGGTTATGGTGGTAGTAGTATAGTCACATACAGGGAGGTTATGGTGGTAGTAGTATAGTCACATACAGGGAGGTTATGGTGGTAGTATAGTCACATAAAGGGAGGTTATGGTGGTAGTAGTATAGTCACATACAGGGAGGTTATGGTGGTAGTAGTATAGTCACATACAGGGAGGTTATGGTGGTAGTATAGTCACATACAGGGAGGTTATGGTGATAGTAAAGTCACATACAGGGAGGTTATGGTGGTAGTATAGTCACATACAGGGAGGTTATGGTGGTAGTAAAGTCACATACAGGGAGGTTATGGTGGTAGTAGTATAGTCACATACAGGGAGGTTATGGTGGTAGTAAAGTCACATACAGAGAGGTTATGGTGGTAGTATAGTCACATACAGGGAGGTTATGGTGGTAGTAGTATAGTCACATACAGGAGGTTATGGTGGTAGTAGTATAGTCACATACAGGGAGGTTATGGTGGTAGTAGTATAGTCACATACAGGGAGGTTATGGTAGTAGTATAGTCACATACAGGGAGGTTATGGTGGTAGTAAAGTCACATACAGGGAGGTTATGGTGGTAGTAAAGTCACATACAGGGAGGTTATGGTGGTAGTAAAGTCACATAGAGGGAGGTTATGGTGGTAGTAGTAGAGTCACACACAGGGAGGTTATGGTGGTAGTATAGTCACATACAGGGAGGTTATGGTGGTAGTAGTATAGTCACATACAGGGAGGTTATGGTGGTAGTAGTATAGTCACATACAGGGAGGTTATGGTGGTGGTAGTATAGTCACATACAGGAGGTTATGGTGGTAGTAAAGTCACATACAGGAGGTTATGGTGGTAGTATAGTCACATACAGGGAGGTTATGGTGGTAGTATAGTCACATAGAGGGAGGTTATGGTGGTAGTAGTATAGTCACATACAGGGAGGTTATGGTGGTAGTAGTAAAGTCACATACAGGGAGGTTATGGTGGTAGTAGTATAGTCACATACAGGGAGGTTATGGTGGTAGTATAGTCACATACAGGGAGGTTATGGTGGTAGTATAGTCACATAGAGGGAGGTTATGGTGGTAGTAGTATAGTCACATACAGGGAGGTTATGGTGGTAGTAGTAAAGTCACATACAGGGAGGTTATGGTGGTAGTAGTATAGTCACATACAGGGAGGTTATGGTGGTAGTAGTATAGTCACATACAGGGAGGTTATGGTGGTAGTAGTATAGTCACATACAGGGAGGTTATGGTGGTAGTAAAGTCACATACAGGGAGGTTATGGTGGTAGTATAGTCACATACAGGGAGGTTATGGTGGTAGTATAGTCACATAAAGGGAGGTTATGGTGGTAGTAGTATAGTCACATACAGGGAGGTTATGGTGGTAGTAAAGTCACATACAGGGAGGTTATGGTGGTAGTAAAGTCACATACAGGGAGGTTATGGTGGTAGTATAGTCACATACAGGGAGGTTATGGTGGTAGTAAAGTCACATACAGGGAGGTTATGGTGGTAGTAGTATAGTCACATACAGGGAGGTTATGGTGGTAGTATAGTCACATAAAGGGAGGTTATGGTGGTAGTATAGTCACATACAGGGAGGTTATGGTGGTAGTAAAGTCACATACAGGGAGGTTATAGTGGTAGTAGTATAGTCACATACAGGGAGGTTATGGTGGTAGTAAAGTCACATACAGAGAGGTTATGGTGGTAGTATAGTCACATACAGGGAGGTTATGGTGGTAGTAGTATAGTCACATACAGGGAGGTTATGGTGGTAGTAGTATAGTCACATACAGGGAGGTTATGGTGGTAGTATAGTCACATACAGGGAGGTTATGGTGGTAGTATAGTCACATACAGGGAGGTTATGGTGGTAGTATAGTCACATACAGGGAGGTTATGGTGGTAGTAAAGTCACATACATGGAGGTTATGGTGGTAGTAGTATAGTCACATACAGGGAGGTTATGGTGGTAGTATAGCCACATACAGGGAGGTTATGTTGGTAGTAGTATAATCACATACAGGGAGGTTATGGTGGTAGTATAGTCACATACAGGGAGGTTATGGTGGTAGTAGTATAGTCACATACAGGGAGGTTATGGTGGTAGTATAGTCACATACAGGGAGGTTATGGTGGTAGTAGTATAGTCACATACAGGGAGGCTATGGTGGTAGTATAGTCACATACAGAGAGGTTATGGTGGTAATAGTATAGTCACATACAGGGAGGTTATGGTGGTAGTAGTATAGTCACATACAGGGAGGTTATGGTGGTAGTATAGTCACATACAGGGAGGTTATGTTGGTAGTAGTATAGTCACATACAGGGAGGTTATGGTGGTAGTATAGTCACATACAGGGAGGTTATGGTGGTAGTAGTAAAGTCACATACAGGGAGGTTATGGTGGTAGTATAGTCACATACAGGGAGGTTATGCTGGTAGTAGTATAGTCACATACATGGAGGTTATGGTGGTAGTATAGTCACATACAGGGAGGTTATGGTAGTAGTAGTATAGTCACATACAGGGAGGTTATGGTGGTAGTATAGTCACATACAGGGAGGTTATGGTGGTAGTATAGTCACATACAGGGAGGTTATGGTGGTAGTAGTATAGTCACACACAGGGAGGTTATGGTGGTAGTAGTATAGTCACATACAGGGAGGTTATGGTGGTAGTATAGTCACATACAGGGAGGTTATGGTAGTAGTATAGTCACATACAGGGAGGTTATGGTAATAGTATAGTCACATACAGGGAGGTTATGGTGGTGGTAGTAGTATAGTCACATACAGGGAGGTTATGGTGGTAGTATAGTCACATACAGGGAGGTTATGGTGGTAGTAGTATAGTCACATACAGGGAGGTTATGGTGGTAGTAGTATAGTCACATACAGGGAGGTTATGGTGGTAGTAGTATAGTCACATACAGGGAGGTTATGGTGGTAGTAAAGTCACATACAGGGAGGTGATGGTGGTAGTAGTATAGTCACATACAGGGAGGTTATGGTGGTAGTATAGTCACATACAGGGAGGTTATGGTGGTAGTATAGTCACATACAGGGAGGTTATGGTGGTAGTATAGTCACATACAGGGAGGTTATGGTGGTAGTAGTATAGTCACATACAGAGAGGTTATGGTGGTGGTAATAAAGTCACATACAGGGAGGTTATGGTGGTAGTAGTATAGTCACATACAGGGAGGTTATGGTGGTATTAGTATAGTCACATACAGGGAGGTTATGGTGGTAGTAAAGTCACAAACAGGGAGGTTATGGTATTGTGCTGCTTCATTGTGATGTGTACTTGTTGTTAAGTGCACTATTGAGAATAGGGTGTCATCTATGATGTAGCCTGAGTGCTGTGCTGTTTATGAATGATAGTAGTGTGTTTGCTGTGATTTTGTATAGGGGTCATGGGATGATGTAAGGGCCACTAAAACCTCTCATAACGTCTGCTACCTTGTTTGCCAGATTTTCCTCACTCCAGTGTCAATATTCAGAGATCAACTTCACGCTTGCCAAGCAGGTTATCTGTGCCTGACTGAACCTGAAGCTGGACCTGGCCTGGGTGATGACCTTCACGCCGTCTTGTGTGCCTGTCCGTCCGTCTGTCCGTCTCGGTCTGTATCTAACATCCTGCTTGTCTGTCTGTATCCAACCGGCTCTTTGGCGCAGGCCGAGGTGCTACTCTGCTAGCGACTGACAGTCCATGCAGGTCCCAGCAGCTCCGGTCTCATGTGATGTGACAGGCACAACCGTTTGTTTAGCCCTGAATTACTGCTGCACTGGAATCCCCATTACACGCCATCCTTCACAGGTGAATTAGGAAGCCTGCAAAACATAAATGTGATAAAAAAAAATTACCCAGTTAATGATCAAAATTGCACATCTGTGGTGCGGCGCTTTCATCAATATGGAAATAATTGGTGTGGAATGCGTTAATAATTGTACAGCAATTAGACAAATGAGCGAATGAAGAGACTCCTTCCTCTGGTGTTGATGCGGCAGCATGGTACATCATCGAAGTGAATGAAGAGACTCCTTCCTCTGGTGTTGATGCGGCAGCATGGTACATCATCGAAGTGAATGAAGAGACTCCTTCCTCTGGTGTTGATGCGGCAGCATGGTACATCATCGAAGTGAATGAAGAGCCCCTTCCTCTGGTGTTGATGCGGCAGCATGGTACATCATCGAAGTGAATGAAGAGACCCCTTCCTCTGGTGTTGATGCGGCAGCATGGTACATCATCGAAGTGAATGAAGAGACTCCTTCCTCTGGTGTTGATGCGGCAGCATGGTACATCATCGAAGTGAATGAAGAGACTCCTTCCTCTGGTGTTGATGCGGCAGCATGGTACATAATCGAAGTGAATGAAGAGACTCCTTCCTCTGGTGTTGATGCGGCAGCATGGTACATCATCGAAGTGAATGAAGAGACCCCTTCCTCTGGTGTTGATGCGGCAGCATGGTACATCATCGAAGTGAATGAAGAGACCCCTTCCTCTGGTGTTGATGCGGCAGCATGGTACATCATCGAAGTGAATGAAGAGACTCCTTCCTCTGGTGTTGATGCGGCAGCATGGTACATCATCAAAGGGAATGAAGAGACTCCTTCCTCTGGTGTTGATGCGGCAGCATGGTACATCATCGAAGTGAATGAAGAGACTCCTTCCTCTGGTGTTGATGCGGCAGCATGGTACATCATCGAAGTGAATGAAGAGACTCCTTCCTCTGGTGTTGATGCGGCAGCATGGTACATCATCGAAGTGAATGAAGAGACTCCTTCCTCTGGTGTTGATGCGGCAGCATGGTACATCATCGAAGTGCGGAACATTACAATTCTCAAGGTCTGGATCATTTATACATATTTTACTGGTGGCCCGGCTGATTTCCAGAGGGCCGTGTTCGATCTCCCAAATCATTACATTACATTTAAGTCATTTAGCAGACGCTCTTATCCAGAGCGACTTACAAATTGGTGCATTCACCTTATGACCTCCAGTGGAACAGTAGTGCATCTAAATCTTTTCAGGGGGAGGGGGTGGCAGGTAGCCTAGTGTTTAGAGCGTTGGGCCAGTAACCGAAAGGTTGCTAGATCGAATCCCTGAGCTGCCAACTTAAAAGTCTGTCATTCTACTCCTGAACAAGGCATTTAACCCACTGATCCTAGGCCGTCATTGTAAATAAGAATGTTCTTAAATGACTTGCCTAGTTAAATCAAATAAAAAAAAAAAAATTTAAATACTCCCTTATGGCCAAGGAGCAGTATTGACAGTGCAGAGGTTAAGATTGGGGGGAGGAAAGAAAGATTTGAGTGAGAGAATACTGTATCCATTTACCTGGTAAGACAAAAGAAAAAAGCTGTGAGTGGGATGACAGGGTTATCTCATCTGCAGCCACTGAGGGGCTTGTACAGGTCTGTTGATTTAGAACTCTGCTTCTCTCTCTCAGGTAGCCTCAACATAGAACATTCACTTCACACCAACAGGTTCAAACAATTCCCTTCCTTCTTTGTTTCATCAACAGGGGAGATTCTATTTTCCCCTCCATCTTATTCAGAGCATTGGATCTCCACATAAAACCCTCCATCTTATTCAGAGCTCCACTTGGATCTCCACATAAAACCCTCCATCTTATTCAGAGCATTGGATCTCCACATAAAACCCTCCATCTTATTCAGAGCATTGGATCTCCACATAAAACCCTCCATCTTATTCAGAGCATTGGATCTCCACATAAAATGCCTGCTTTGTCATGGCATTATCTTTTCATGGGTTAACAGCTATTTTTTTCTTCTTCTCCCGAGCAACAAAGAATACACAGTTATTAATATGATAAAAGTTAAATGGATTAGTTTTTAGTTTTATTTCATCATATTTAACCAGGTAAGCTAGTTGAGAACAAGTTCTCATTTACAACTACGACCTGGCCAGGATTAAGCAAAGCAGTTCGAGACATACAACACAGAGTTACACATGGAATAAACAAACATACAGTAGAAAAAGTATATATACAGTCTGTGCAAATGAGGTAAGATAAGGGAGTAAAGGCAATAAATAGGCCATGGTGGCGAAGTAATTACAATATACCAATTAAACACTGGAGTGATAGATGTGCAGAAGATGAATGTGCAAGTAGAGATACTGGGGTGCAAAGGAGCAAGATAAATAAATACATGTATGGGAGTATGGGGATGAGGTAGTTGGATGGGCTATGTACAGGTGCAGTGATCTGTTCTGACAGCTGGTGCTTAAAGCTAGTGAGGGAGATATGAGTCTCCAGCTTCAGTGATTTTTGCAGTTCGTTCCAGTCATTGGCAGCAGAGAACTGGAAGGAAAGGCAGCCAAAGGGGGAATTGGATTTGGGGGTGACCAGTGAGATATACCTGCTGGAGTGCGTGCTACGGGTGGGTGCTGCTATGGTGACCAGTGAGCTGAGATAAGACGGGGCTTTACCTAGAAAATACTTATAGATGATCTGGAGCCAGTGGGTTTAGTGACGGGTATGAAGCGAGGGCCAGCCAACGAGAGCGTACAGGTCGCAGTGGTGGGTAGTATATGGGGCTTTGGTGACAAACGGATGGCACTGTGATAGACTGCATCCAATTTGTTGAGTAGAGTGTTGGAGGCTATTTTGTAGATGACATCGCCGAAGTCAAGGATCAATAAGATAGTCAGTTTTACGAAGGTATGTATGGCAGCATGAGTGAAGGATGCTTTATTGCGAAATAGGAAGCCGATTCTAGATTTAATTTTAGATTGGAGATGCTTAATGTGAGTCTGGAAGGAGAGTTTACAGTCTAGCCAGACACCTAGGTATTTGTAGTTGTCCACATATTCTTAGTCAGAACCGTCCAGAGTAGTGATGCTGGACGGGCGGGCAGGTTGAAGAGCATGCATTTAGTTTTACTTGCATTTAAGAGCAGTTGAAGGCCACGGCCTTGGTTGTGTTCAGACAACCAAGGTCTTTGGTTTTGTTTGCAGAGAAAAGTCTGGATCACCTCGTACACAGAATCTCAATTTAATTCATTGACCCCCAGTCATTTTATGTTTTCACCTATTCCAGAGCTAGCAGACCCGATTCACCTGATTTGTCAATCATCAAGCCCTTGAATATTTAATTAAATTTGCTGGTTCAAGGGTTGGACAGAACTGAGAAACGTCTGGCAGTCCAGAATGAGAGGTTTGAGGAACACAGCTCTACAGGAAAACAAACCTCGAAGACGAGAGAACATATGTGATGAGTACAGTATACTTCAATAATGCCTTGTTCTCATGTGTGATGGACCAGAGTGGATATATGGTTGGTTCATACTACAGAGCCGAGCTGCTCTGCCCTGCTCCGCTCAGCTCTGCCCTGCTCTGCTCCGCTCTGCCCTGCTCCGCTCTGCCCTGCTCCGCTCTGCCCTGCTCCGCTCTGCCATGGTTAATCATCCATCATAGATGCAGGAAAAGACTGTGAATGGGTTTGGATCGGCCTGATCGTGTGAAAGGGGTACAGGTGTAGCAGTGGGGAAAATGGAAAGACATTTGACATTTGAGTCATTTAGCAGATGCTCTTATCCAGAGAGGCTTACCCTCATCTTAAGATAGCTAGGTGGGACAACCACGTATCAGAGGCATAGAAAGTACATTTTTCCTCAAAGTAGCTACCAGTAGAGTCAGAGCTAGAAATGGGTGGGGGGTGCTGGTCCAGGTTATTAAATGTTTTCTGTAACCAGTCTTATCTATTATGTTGCATGCCATATATACTCATGTATTCTCTGTAAATAGGTCATAGAGGGTTGACCATTAGAGGTATGGTGCCTGACCATGCCGCATTTTGGTCCTCCGATCCATCTCGCCTCTCCTCTTCAGATGAAGAGGAGGACGACCGTGACAGATATGGTATGGTCCCTGATATGGTATGGTGCCTGATATGATATGGTACCTGATATGGTATGGTATCTGATATGGTATGGTATGGTATCTGATATGGTATGGTATCTGATATGGTATCGTCCCTGATATGGTATGGTATCTGATATGGTATGGTCCCTGATATGGTATGGTGCCTGATATGGTATGGTACCTGATATGATATGGTGCCTGATATGGGATGGTATGGTGCCTGATAGGGTATGGTACCTGATATGGTATGGTATGGTCCCTGATATGGTATGGTGCCTGATATGGTATGATATGGTGCCTGATATGGTATGGTATGGCCCCTGATATGGTATGGTATGGTCCCTGATATGGTATGGTGCCTGATATGGTATGGTATGGTCCCTGATATGGTATGGTATCTGATATGGTATGGTCCCTGATATGGTATGGTGCCTGATATGGTATGGTACCTGATATGATATGGTGCCTGATATGGGATGGTATGGTGCCTGATAGGGTATGGTACCTGATATGGTATGGTATGGTCCCTGATATGGTATGGTGCCTGATATGGTATGATATGGTGCCTGATATGGTATGGTATGGCCCCTGATATGGTATGGTATGGTCCCTGATATGGTATGGTGCCTGATATGGTATGGTATGGTCCCTGATATGGTATGGTATGGTGCCTAATATGGTATGGTCCCTGATATGGTATGGTACCTGATATGGTATGGTGCCTGATATGGTATGGTGCCTGATATGGTATGGTATGGTGCCTGATATGGTATGGCCCCTGATATGGTATGGTCCCTGATATGGTATGGTGCCTGATATGGTATGGTATGGTGCCTGATATGGTATGATATGGTGCCTGATATGGTATGATATGGTGCCTGATATGGTATGGTATGGTCCCTGATATGGTATGGTGCCTGATATGGTATGATATGGTGCCTGATATGGTATGATATGGTGCCTGATGTGGTATGATATGGTGCCTGATATGGTATGATTTGGTGCCTGATATGGTATGGTATGGTATGATATGGTGCCTGATATGGTATGATATGGTCCCTGATATGGTATGGTGCCTGATATGGTATGATATGGTGCCTGATAGGGTATGATATGGTGCCTGATATGGTATGGTATGGTGCCTGATATGGTATGATATGGTGCCTGATATGGTATGGTATGGTCCCTGATATGGTATGGTATGGTGCCTGATATGGTATGATATGGTGCCTGATATGGTATGATATGGTCCCTGATATGGTATGGTGCCTGATATGGTATGATATGGTGCCTGATATGGTATGATATGGTGCCTGATATGGTATGGTATGGTCCCTGATATGGTATGATATGGTGCCTGATATGGTATGGTCCCTGATATGTGCATTCGTATGTACTTTAGAATTGAACATGCAGGGAAGATGATAGTAGGTGTTTTGCGGAGCAAGATGAAAAGCATGCAGACATTCCCAAGGTTATCAAATACTGAGTGCTTTCCAATACATAAAACAACGTACTTTAATGTTTCATCTGGAGACGAAGGAAACACACATCTGTTTAGACGAGGTGCTGGCTAGCGGAGTAGAACGATTGAAGAGGAGAGCCGCACACTCTAGGAGCTCAGATGCAATAATTGAATAACCTAATGAGCAACGTTTCGACAGACAAGCTGTCTTCATCAGGGTATAATGTTAATGTTTCATGACAAACTTTTGTTACAGATACAAGTGTCAAAGTACAAACTGAAAATGTTAATAATGAATGAATGAATGCATAAATATATTTGAATAAAAACTGTGAATTGTGCATACACTAAAACCAACCCACTGCAACACAAACACACACACACACACATTTTAGTCATTTAGTACACTCTTATCCAGAGAGACTTACAGTACTGAATGCATACATTCTCATACTTTTTTTCATTCATTACACACACACTCACACACACAATCTCTCTCTCTCAGCAGTTGCATCAGCAAGGTAACATATGGCCCACATGGCTCGGCCTTCTCTCTCTCTCCGGTGTAGACCGAGGTGACTTTTCATTAATGGTATTTCTCCAAACCCATTAAAAAAGGTTCCTCCTCTCCTAATCTAAATCCAATAACACATCTCCCCTCCCCTGATCGGCATCATGCTTTTCTTCATCTAACCCCTTCGCCAAAAGAGAAGATTCATTATTTATTGTTTGGACGAGGATTATGCTGATCATGGCAGCTTAAGGCGGAGGATATAAAGAGTCTTAGTAAAATTCTTGAGCCGTGTCACGATGTGCCTTCTAATTTAAAGCTGCCAAGCCCCCCCAAACCTCACGCCTCCCATCCGGCCCCCTTTCAGATTTTTCATTATTCCAGTTTGTTGTTACTTCTTCTACCGAGTTGAAAATAATCTGTTTTATCTTTTCATCCTGCTCAGAATTAAGGTCAATGATTCCAATTGGCTATCTTCTCTATAGGTTGACTTTCCATTCCTGTTTAGAAGCCACCAGAGGTCTGTGCAAAACAAACACCAAGTAATCATCGAGACGCCATTTTGTCCCTTTTTGTCCCCAGCTCATCTATTTCCCGCTATGGGACGCAAAGATCGGTTCCATTTACTATTATAGCAAATATTAGCCTTCTCACATGTGGTGTGTCTGGGTGTGTGTGTGGGCGTGGCCTTGATGACCAATAGAAGTGTGTAAAGGATGAGAAGGTATAATGACAGAGTGATTTCTCATCTGAATAAAGTGATGATGATAGGAGGAGTGTCATTCCCTCTGATGACGCCCCCTCTTTTCAGGAGATCAAGGTTACTTCCTTAACTCAGGCCATGGGGGAATAATTGCATTCAGATGTCGTGTCCATGGATAAGAGATGAGGACTGGTAGATGAGGGAGAGACTTTAAGATATGCCACTACTAGAGCACTTAGACGATTCTGGCCTGCAAATGTCTCTTCCTCATCCTCCCTATTGATCCAATATACATGCAAAAATGCCTCCAAAGGAAATGCGTAATGCATATAGCTATATTCTGCCAGTCCAGAATAGTGTGTGGGTAGAAAACCACACACTCATCTATCTCCTCAATTGGTTAATGATATAGACTGATGTTGCCAACCAAGTTCATTCCCATTCAAATCTCACTTCATTTCCACAACCGCACTGTTTTTTTTAAGAAGACATTCAGTCATTGCGATATCAGTGTGTGTTTGTGTGTGTCTTATTTCACGCCTGTAAAAGAGGGATTGTGAAAGGCAATTGTCAACTGAATTCTATCATATAATGCCCCACAGTTAGTAATGGTGCAGAAATGTTGTTTAGATATTTCTCCTCGCTTACACTCAAAAAACACAGACTCTCAGAGCGCTGTTGCCCATGGTCATCTTAGTTTAAATGCTACAGGTATCATGCTCTTACAGACTTTCATGAGAAATATAGATTCAACAACCATGCATTATTTGGCTTCGAAATACTATGCACAGATATTTTTTCTGGATAATGCTAAATGAAAAGTAATGAAGAAAGATCAGATTGAAATAAATAAAAAAACGTTGTTTGGCCAGAGACGTGTGTAGTGACGCCTAGAAATCAGGCTATGGGGAAATATGTATAGAGCAGGGATGAGAGGCTTGTGATCGCTGAACAAACACACAGCAATTATTCTGAGGTAGCTGATAGTGTATGTACACAGACAATCACACATACAAATCGAATGTTATTGGTCACATACACATACAGTATATCACAAAAGTGAGTACACTCCTCACATTTTTGTAAATATTTGAGTATATCTTTTCATGTGACAACACTGAAGAAATGACACTTTGCTACAATGTAAAGTAGTGAGTGTACAGCTTGTATAACAGTGTAAATTTGCTGTCCCCTCAAAATAACTCAACACACAGCCATTAATGTCTAAACCGCTGGCAACAAAAGTGAGTACACCCCTAAGTGGAAATGGCCTCCTCAAGGTTGAAGAGGCGCTGTTGCGCCTTCTTCACCACACTGTCTGCGTGGGTGGACCATTTCAGATGGTCAGTGATGTGTACGCCAAGGAACTTGAAGCTTTCCAACTTCTCCACCATGGTCCCATCGATGTGGATGGGGGGTGCTCCCTCTGCTGTTTCCTGAAGTCCACGATCAGCTCCTTCGTTTAGTTGACACTACTAATGACCATCAACAGCATCAGAGCTTGGAGAAGCCTAATTACCGTGACTGTGGAATTTGACTTCCTTCATGACTCGTGACCGCCGGTGTGGCGTTCATATGGTCACCGTAACAGCCCTAGGTATTCCTAATGTTTTGTACGCTCAGTGCACATACGCGCGTGCACACACACACACACACACACACACACACACACACAAACAGACACACACACACAAACAGACACAAACAGACACAAACAGACACAAACAGAGACGTGCGCGCACACACACACACACACACACACACACACACACACACACACACACACACAGACACAAACACACACAAACACACACAAACACACACAAAAACACACACACACAGTTGTCATTATCACTATACAGTATTATTAAACATTAGGGGTTTTATCTGATAAACAAGTACACACACACACACACGCAAGATACCTTCCGGTAAAACACAACACATTGTCTTGCTTTCGAAGCTAATTAATATCAGCAGCAAATACATTAAATATCCTGAACCTTTAAACCCTTAAGGAACAGAATCCAATGTGTCTGCGTGAACATTCTTTTTTCCAGGAACTACCTGTACAATTAAGCCAAGCATCTTTCTCTTAGCTCTAATTAATTTAAATATTTCAACAGCCACAATGAGACTCCTGAGCAGACTAACGGGAGATTAGAATAAACCTAATTAAATATTGATGCCTTTTAAATAAACACTGTAATTTGGTATGCAGCCATAGTTTGCAAGTAAAAAAAAAAGAGTTTCAGTTGAAATGTTTTGCTCATTAGTTGTGCAAATGTTGAACTTGGGATGGGGGTGGGGAAATGGAGGGAGTGAGTGAGGGGAGAGAGGGAGGTGTGAGGGGTGGGGAAATGGAGGGAGTGAGGGGAGACAGAGAGGTGTGAGGGGTGGGGAAATGAGGGAGTGAGGGGAGGGAGAGAGGGAGGAGTGAGGGGAGGGAGAGAGGGAGGAATGAGGGGTGGGGAAATGGAGGGAGTGAGGGGGAGGGAGAGAGTGAGGTGTGGGGAAATGGAGGGAGTGAGGGGAGGGAGAGAGGGAGGAGTGAGGGGAGGGAGAGAGGTAGGAGGGAGGGGAGGGAGAGAGGTAGGAGGGAGGAGTGAGGGAGGGAGGGAGGGAAGAGTGAGGGGAGTGAGGGGAGGGAGGGGAGGGAGGGGAGGGAGGGAAGAGGAGGGAGGGAGGAGTGAGGGGAGGGAGATAGGGGAGAGTGAAAGTAGAACATGGTAATACAGACTCCTTATAAATGCCAATTTAATAAATGTTGTAACTCTTTGCCATGCAGGTCACCAGTTCTAAGTGAAATATATATATATATTTGTACATGCTTTGCATACTCTAGTGTAATGCACACGGCCACGAGAGTATTATTATTGCAGTATTGCAGTATTGCAGTATTATTATTGCAGTATTGCAGTATTATTATTGCAGTATTGCAGTATTGCAGTATTATTATTGCAGACTTCTTAATATTGACACCACATTACTGTTTAATGTTGGTCAAACAAGGGAGTATGAAGCTGTGGTGAGACACAAACAACATCTTGTGTCCTCCTGGGTATTTCAGAGGACTGCACACTTAAATATGTGACCAAAACCCCAGACATCCTCCCAGATTCAAAGTGGAAAACAAATACTTTACAGCCGTGCCACGCACAGAACTTGACTGACAGTAAAATCATTCATAACCCAGAGAAGAAATGAAGTGCAGTTGATTAAAGACAAGGAGGGGAATACCTTCCACGTAAAACCATTCAGACTGATTTCTCAACCCGTTTAGATCTTAGAATGAATTAACTTCATTTCATTTTAATCCAATAAAGAATATTATATTTTGTAATATATTTGAAATGTGATTTTGGCTGCCCTGACTGTCGTCATAAAATAATCCAGGATCTTACAAGGGGGGGTGTACAAAAATGGTCGGATCAGTACTGCCATTGAGAAAATCGAAAAACAAATTGAGACATGATCTCTTTCAAGGATAGTCTCTCAAAAAAAAAGCATTCAAGGACTACAGACTGATATACACAGTAAGAAGATCCTCTAATCACCGGCTCCTCAAAACGTATTTCCTCATATTTCTTATTTAAAAATAAAATCATGTATCTCTTTCATTGTGATTCCATAGAGAGATTTCACTTCAAGTGCATTTCTTCATAAGACACCGTGTATGAAAGCAACACGACAGCTGCTTTGACAGCCCCGTATACAGCCGTCATTTTATATATATTTGAAACTTGTGGGAAAAAAAGTGTACATGAATAGATAAAATCAAACATTTGCCGGCGGTGGGTTTGGCACTTTGAGCAGAGATACGAGGAGGATGTCAGCCACATGGTTACAGGGTTTGACAATGCTGTCATCCTGGCAGGTGATGATGCGTGAATCGGGGTCTAGTGAGGAGTCAGCGGCTCTCCACCCAAATCCGCAGCTGCCGCCGGGGCCAGTGAGGGGGGCGATTCACACATATTCTGTCCACCTGTCAGAGCGTTGGCCAAGCTTCGGACACACACACACCTGACCTGACCTGACCTGACCTGACCTGACCTGACCTGAAACACCTGACCTGACACACCTGACCTGACCTGACACACCTGACCTGACACACCTGACCTGACCTGACACACCTGACCTGACCTGACACACCTGACCTGACACACCTGACACACCTGACCTGACCTGACACACCTGACCTGACACACCTGACCTGACACGCACACACCTGACCTGACACGCACACACCTGACCTGACACGCACACACCTGACCTGACCTGACACGCACACACCTGACCTGACACGCCTGACCTGACACGCACGCACCTGACCTGACACACCTGACCTGACCTGACACACCTGACCTGACCTGACACACCTGACCTGACACACCTGACCTGACACACCTGACCTGACCTGACACACCTGACCTGACCTGACACACCTGACCTGACACACCTGACCTGACCTGACACACCTGACCTGACACACCTGACCTGACACACCTGACCTGACCTGACACACCTGACCTGACACACCTGACCTGACACACCTGACCTGACCTGACACACCTGACCTGACCTGACACACCTGACCTGACCTGACACACCTGACCTGACACACCTGACCTGACACACCTGACCTGACCTGACACACCTGACCTGACACACCTGACCTGACACACCTGACCTGACACACCTGACCTGACACGCACACACCTGACCTGACACGCACACACCCGACCTGACCTGACACACCTGACCTGACACACCTGACCTGACACACCTGACCTGACCTGACACACCTGACCTGACACACCTGACCTGACACACCTGACCTGACACGCACACACCTGACCTGACCTGACACACCTGACCTGACACGCACACACCTGACCTGACACGCCTGACCTGACACGCACACACCTGACCTGACACACCTGACCTGACACACCTGACCTGACACGCCTGACCTGACACGCACACACCTGACCTGACACGCCTGACCTGACACACCTGACCTGGCACACCTGACCTGACACACCTGACCTGACACACCTGACCTGACCTGACACACCTGACCTGACACACCTGACCTGACACACCTGACCTGACACGCACACACCTGACCTGACCTGACACACCTGACCTGACACGCACACACCTGACCTGACACGCCTGACCTGACACGCACACACCTGACCTGACACACCTGACCTGACACACCTGACCTGACACACCTGACCTGACCTGACACACCTGACCTGACACACCTGACCTGACCACCTGACCTGACACGCACACACCTGACCTGACACGCCTGACCTGACACGCACACACCTGACCTGACACGCCTGACCTGACACACCTGACCTGACACACCTGACCTGACACACCTGACCTGACCTGACCTGACACACCTGACCTGACACACCTGACCTGACACGCACACACCTGACCTGACATGCACACACCTGACCTGACACGCACACACCTGACCTGACACGCCTGACCTGACACGCACACACCTGACCTGACACGCCTGACCTGACACGCACACACCTGACCTGACACGCACACACCTGACCTGACACACCTGACCTGACCTGACACACCTGACCTGACACACCTGACCTGACCTGACACACCTGACCTGACCTGACACACCTGACCTGACACACCTGACCTGACACACCTGACCTGACATGCACACACCTGACCTGACACGCACACACCTGACCTGACACACACACACCTGACCTGACACGCCTGACCTGACCTGACACGCATGACCTGACACACCTGACCTGACACACCTGACCTGACACACCTGACCTGACACACCTGACCTGACCTGACACACCTGACCTGACACACCTGACCTGACCTGACACACCTGACCTGACACACCTGACCTGACACACCTGACCTGACCTGACACACCTGACCTGACACGCACACACCTGACCTGACACACCTGACCTGACACGCACACACCTGACCTGACACACCTGACCTGACACGCACACACCTGACCTGACACGCACACACCTGACCCGACACGCACACACCTGACCTGACACGCCTGACCTGACACGCACACCTGACCTGACACGCACACACCTGACCTGACACACTTGACCTGACACGCACACACCTGACCCGACACGCACACACCTGACCTGACACGCACACACCTGACCTGACACACACACACCTGACCTGACACACACACACACACCTGACCTGACACGCACACACCTGACCTGACACGCACACACCTGACCTGACACACACACACACACACACCTGACCTGACCTGACACACCTGACCTGACACACCTGACCTGACACGCACACCCCTGACCTGACACACACACACACACCTGACCTGACCTGACACACCTGACCCGACACGCACACACCTGACCTGACACGCACACACCTGACCTGACACGCACACACCTGACCTGACACGCACACACCTGACCTGACACGCACACACCTGACCTGACACACACACACACACACCTGACCTGACACACCTGACCTGACACGCACACACCTGACACGCACACACCTGACCTGACACGCACACACCTGACCTGACAAACACACACCTGACCTGACACACCTGACCTGACACACCTGACCTGACACGCCTGACCCGACACGCACACACCTGACCTGACACGCACACACCTGACACGCACACACCTGACCTGACACACACACACCTGACCTGACACACCTGACCTGACACGCACACACCTGACCTGACACGCCTGACCTGACACGCACACACCTGACCTGACACACCTGACCTGACACACCTGACCTGACACACCTGACCTGACCTGACACACCTGACCTGACACACCTGACCTGACACACCTGACCTGACACGCACACACCTGACCTGACACGCCTGACCTGACACGCACACACCTGACCTGACACGCCTGACCTGACACACCTGACCTGACACACCTGACCTGACACACCTGACCTGACCTGACACACCTGACCTGACCTGACACACCTGACCTGACACACCTGACCTGACACGCACACACCTGATCTGACATGCACACACCTGACCTGACACGCACACACCTGACCTGACACGCCTGACCTGACACGCACACACCTGACCTGACACGCCTGACCTGACACGCACACACCTGACCTGACACGCACACACCTGACCTGACAAACCTGACCTGACCTGACACACATGACCTGACACACCTGACCTGACCTGACACACCTGACCTGACCTGACACACCTGACCTGACACACCTGACCTGACACACCTGACCTGACACGCACACACCTGACCTGACACGCACACACCTGACCTGACACACACACACCTGACCTGACCTGACACGCCTGACCTGACCTGACACGCCTGACCTGACACACCTGACCTGACACACCTGACCTGACACACCTGACCTGACACACCTGACCTGACACACCTGACCTGACCTGACACACCTGACCTGACACACCTGACCTGACCTGACACACCTGACCTGACACACCTGACCTGACACACCTGACCTGACCTGACACACCTGACCTGACACGCACACACCTGACCTGACACACCTGACCTGACACGCACACACCTGACCTGACACACCTGACCTGACACGCACACACCTGACCTGACACGCACACACCTGACCCGACACGCACACACCTGACCTGACACGCCTGACCTGACACGCACACACCTGACCTGACACGCACACACCTGACCTGACACACCTGACCTGACACGCACACACCTGACCTGACACGCACACACCTGACCCGACACGCACACACCTGACCCGACACGCACACACCTGACCTGACACACACACACCTGACCTGACACACACACACACACCTGACCTGACACGCACACACCTGACCTGACACACACACACACACACACCTGACCTGACCTGACACACCTGACCTGACACACCTGACCTGACACGCACACCCCTGACCTGACACACACACACACACCTGACCTGACCTGACACACCTGACCCGACATGCACACACCTGACCTGACACGCACACACCTGACCTGACACGCACACACCTGACCTGACACGCACACACCTGACCTGACACGCACACACCTGACCTGACACGCACACACCTGACCTGACACACACACACACACACCTGACCTGACACACCTGACCTGACACGCACACACCTGACACGCACACACCTGACCTGACACGCACACACCTGACCTGACAAACACACACCTGACCTGACACACCTGACCTGACACACCTGACCTGACACGCCTGACCCGACACGCACACACCTGACCTGACACGCACACACCTGACACGCACACACCTGACCTGACACACACACACCTGACCTGACACACCTGACCTGACACGCACACACCTGACCTGACACACACACACCTGACCTGACACACACACACCTGACCTGACACACACACACCTGACCTGACACGCACACACCTGACCTGACACGCACACACCTGACCTGACACGCACACACCTGACCTGACACGCACACACCTGACCTGACACACCTGAACTGACTCACCTGACCCGACACGCACACACCTGACCTGACACGCACACACCTGACCTGACACGCACACACCTGACCTGACACGCACACACCTGACCCGACACGCACACACCTGACCCGACACGCACACACCTGACCCGACACGCACACACCTGACCCGACACGCACACACCTAACCTGACATGCACACACCTGACCCGACACGCACACACCTGACCTGACATGCAAACACCTGACACGCACACACCTGACCTGACACGCACACACCTGACCTGACACGCACCAACCTGACCCGACACGCACACACCTGACCCGACACACACACACCTTGTGGCGAAATCTGCTCGGAGCCTTCACCGTGCGCTGCCACTTTAAGAGCGCATGAGCTCTCTGCATTCAGCTCTTTGGGGAGGAACTCTTGGGTGGCGCGACAGTTTGATTGTGTGTGCTGTATTTGTAGTTTATAAAGTATTTAACTCAATCATCGGTGTGATCGCTTTAGATCGTGGTTGTTTTTGTTTGGGACCGCGCCCGTTATGGATCGCATGGATTAGTAGCAACATTGTTGCGAAGCTTTAACAAACAAACCAACAAACCATCGGACAGTCAGACACCGGCAGGCCTGAAGACCACAGCTAAGATTTATCTTTTTCTCTCTCTTTCTCTTCCCTCTCGTTCCAGTGCTTTACCCTGCAACAGACTCTCTATTTTTTAAATGCACTTCCCATTGAAGTTCATTAGAGCTGGACTATTATTTCCCTGCCAGAAGTATTTGGATGGACATTTTAGTAGGTTACTTGCAAGTTGTATATTATGTGAACTGTATTGAGGTGGGGTGTACTAATGACATGTGGCCGAGAAGACTGTGGACATTTTTAAGGCCTTTGTTGTGTCGATGAACACCCCCCACATTCATACCCTCTGCACTCATCCACTAGAAAATAATACAGATTATTGTAAATCCTATGTTGATGACTGGGTTCGTTCTTGTATGAAGTTGCTGTTGAATTGCTCTGCCATTATTAGTATTAGTATTATTGTATGAGGTATTCTTGTTTGGGTTACCCCTGTGCTGTGATGTGGGTTTTATATGGTGTGTATTCCCTTTTCTCTCCACTGGCTATCTGGTAAACAGGCTACACTCTAGGCAGTCTCTTCTGCTGATGTGTGTGGGTCTGGTAGTGGTACTCTCTCTATTCTACTCTTTTCCTTTCGGCATGGTTAATACCTGCCTGGTGCCCGAACAAAATCTTTCTTTACCCCTCTCTAATAAATACCGCTACAACCTGACCTGACACACACACACTTGACCTGACACGCACACAATTGACCCGACACGCACACACCTGACCCGACACGACACTCACACACCTGACCCGACACGACACTCACACACCTGACCCGACACGACACTCACACACCTGACCTGACACGCACACACCTGACCTGACACGCACACACCTGACCTGACACGCACACACCTGACACGCACACACCTGACCTGACACGCACACACCTGACCCGACACGCACACACCTGACCCGACACGCACACACTTGACCCGACACGCACACACTTGACCCGACACGCACACACCTGACCCGACACGCACACACCTGACCCGACACGCACACACCTAACCTGACACACCTGACCCGACACGCACACACCTGACCCGACACGCACACACCTGACCCGACACGCACACACCTGACCCGACACGACACTCACACACCTGACCCGACACGACACTCACACACCTGACCCGACACGACACTCACACACCTGACCTGACACGCACACACCTGACCTGACACGCACACACCTGACCTGACACGCACACACCTGACACGCACACACCTGACCTGACACGCACACACCTGACCCGACACGCACACACCTGACCCGACACGCACACACTTGACCCGACACGCACACACCTGACCTGACACACACACACCTGACCTGACACGCACACACCTGACCCGACACGCACACACCTGACCCGACACGCACACACTTGACCCGACACGCACACACCTGACCCGACACGCACACACCTGAACCGACACGCACACACCTAACCTGACACACCTGACCCGACACGCACACACCTGACCCGACACGCACACACCTGACCCGACACGACACTCACACACCTGACCCGACACGACACTCACACACCTGACCCGACACGACACTCACAAACCTGACCCGACACGACACTCACACACCTGACCCGACACACACACACCTGACCTGACACGCACACACCTGACCTGACACACCTGACCCGACACACCTGACCCGACACGCACACACCTGACCCGACACGCACACACCTGACCCGACACGCACACACCTGACCCGACACGCACACACCTGACCTGACACGCACACACCTGACCTGACACGCACACACCTGACCTGACACGCACACACCTGACCTGACACGCACACACCTGACCTGACACGCACACACCTGACCCGACACACACACACCTGACCCGACACGCACACACCTGACCCGACACGCACACACCTGACCCGACACGCACACACCTGACCCGACACGACACTCACACACCTGACCCGACACGACACTCACACACCTGACCCGACACGACACTCACAAACCTGACCCGACACGACACTCACACACCTGACCCGACACGCACACACCTGACCTGACACGCACACACCTGACCTGACACACCTGACCCGACACACCTGACCCGACACGCACACACCTGACCCGACACGCACACACCTGACCCGACACGCACACACCTGACCCGACACGCACACACCTGACCTGACACGCACACACCTGACCTGACACGCACACACCTGACCTGACACGCACACACCTGACCTGACACGCACACACCTGACCTGACACGCACACACCTGACCCGACACACACACACCTGACCCGACACGCACACACCTGACTTGACACGCACACACCTGACCCGACACACACACACCTGACCCGACACGCACACACCTGACCCGACACGCACACACCTGACTTGACACGCACACACACACACCTGACCCGACACGCACACACCTGACCCGACACGCACACACCTGACCCGACACGCACACACCTGACCCGACACGCACACACCTGACCTGACACGCACACACCTGACTTGACACGCACACACCTGACCCGACACACACACACCTGACCTGACATGCACACACCTGACCTGACACGCACACACACACACCTGACCCGACACGCACACACCTGACCCGACATGCACACACCTGACCCGACACACACACACCTGACCCGACACGCACACACCTGACCTGACATGCACACACCTGACCCGACACACACACACCTGACCTGACACGCACACACCTGACCCGACACACACACACCTGACCCGACACGCACACACCTGACTTGACACGCACACACCTGACCTGACACACACACTGCTAGGAGTCAGGTCAGCAAACGATATGAAGGGGGATGTTGAAATTCAGGCCAGCAATAGCAAAATAGAAAAGCAGAAACTGTTGACATTGACCAAGTTATTATTATTTTAGCTGTCAACCACAGCATATAGGAGTTGAAATGAAACAATGAATAGGAGCTGAAAGTGCAGAGACTTTCACCTTTAATTTGAGGGTATTTACATCCAAGTCGTGTGAACGGGACCACAAGAAATTGGACAATTGGCTGCTCAGCTGTTCCATGGCCAGGTGTCTGTAATTCCCCCATTAGTTCATTTACAAGTAAGCAGATAAAAGGTCCGGAGTTGATTTCAGGTGGAATCTGTTGCTGTTAATCATCAATATCAAATCAAATGAATTTATATAGCCCTTCTTACATCAGCTGATATCTCAAAGTGCTGTACAGAAACCCAGCCTAAAACCCCAAGCAGCAAGCAATGCAGGTGTAGAAGCACGGTGGCTAGGAAAAACTCCCTAGAAAGGCCAAAACCTAGGAAGAAATCTAGAGAGGAACCAGGCTATGAGGGGTGGCCAGTCCTCTTCTGGCTGAGCCGGGTGGAGATTATAACAGAACATGGCCAAGATGTTGAAATGTTCATAAATTACCAGCATGGTCAAATAATAGTAATGACAGTGAACAGGTCAGGGTTCCATAGCCGCAGGCAGAACAGTTGAAACTGGAGCAGCAGCACGGCCAGATGGACTGGGGACAACAAGGAGTCATCATGCCAGGTAGTCCTGAGGCATGGTCCTAGGGCTCGGGTCCTCCGAGAGAGAGAAAGACAGAATTAGAGAGAGCATACTTAAATACACACAGGAAAACGGATAAGGCAGGAGAAGTACTCCAGATATAACAGACTGACCCTAGCCCCCCGACACAAACTACTGCAGCATAAATACTGGAGGCTGAGACAGGAGGGGTCAGGTGACACAATATGAAGTCCATTGATATAACAGACTGACCCTAGCCCCCCGACACAAACTACTGCAGCATAAATACTGGAGGCTGAGACAGGAGGGGTCAGGTGACACAATATGAAGTCCATTGATATAACAGACTGACCCTAGCCCCCCGACACATAAACTACTGCAGCATAAATACTGGAGGCTGAGACAGGAGGGGTCAGGAGACACAATATGAAGTCCATTGATATAACAGACTGACCCTAGCCCCCCGACACAAACTACTGCAGCATAAATACTGGAGGCTGAGACAGGAGGGGTCAGGAGACACAATATGAAGTCCATTGATATAACAGACTGACCCTAGCCCCCCGACACAAACTACTGCAGCATAAATACTGGAGGCTGAGACAGGAGGGGTCAGGTGACACAATATGAAGTCCATTGATATAACAGACTGACCCTAGCCCCCCGACACAAACTACTGCAGCATAAATACTGGAGGCTGAGACAGGAGGGGTCAGGTGACAGAATATGAAGTCCATTGAGCTGCCACTGAAGCCGTCATTAAGCTGAACAATCTAAACAAAGCCATCAGAGAGAGAGCAAAAACATTAGGTGTGGCCAAATAAACTATTTGGTACATTCTTGAAAAGAAAGAATGCACTGGTGAGCTCAGGAACACCAAAAGGCCTGGAAGACCACAGAAAACAACTGTGGTGGATGACAGAAGATTTCTTTCCCTGAGGAAGAACAACCCTTCACAACAGTTGTCCAGATCAATAACACCCTCCAGGAGGAAGGCCTATCTGTGTCAAAGTCAACATTCAAGAGAAGACGTCACCAGAGTAAATACAGATGCTTTACCACCATTGATAAGCCTCAACAACAGGAAGAGCAGATTAAAGTTAAAAAAACAACAACATCTAAAAAACATGTACAGTTCTGGAACAACCTCGTATGGATAAATGAGACAAAGATCAACTTGTACCAGAATGATGGGAAGAGAAGAGTATGGAGAAGGGAAGGAACTGCTCATCATCTGAAGCATACTAACTCATCTGTGAAGCATGGTGGAGGTGGTGTTATGGAGAAGGGAAGGAACTGCTCATCATCTGAAGCATACTAACTCATCTGTGAAGCATGGTGGAGGTGGTGTTATGGAGAAGGGAAGGAACTGCTCATCATCTGAAGCATACTAACTCATCTGTGAAGCATGGTGGAGGTGGTGTTATGGAGAAGGTAAGGAACTGCTCATCACCTGAAGCATACTAACTCATCTGTGAAGCATGGTGGAGGTAGTGTTATGGAGAAGGGAAGGAACTGCTCATCACCTGAAGCATACCACCTCACCTGTGAAGCATGGTGGAGGTGGTGTTATGGGGTGGGCATATATGGCTGCTAATGGAACTGGTTCCCTTGTATTTATTGATGACTGCTGACAAAAGCAGCAGGATGAATTCTGAAGGGTTTAGGGCCATATTATCTTCTCAGATTCATCCAAAACGTATTGGACGGCTCTTCACAGTGCAGATGGACAATGACCTGAAGCATACCGCGAAAGCAACCCAATACTTTTATAAGGCAAAGAATGGGAATGTTCTGCAATGGCCAAGTCAATCCCCTGACCTGAATCCAATTGAGCATGCATTTCACTTGCTGAAGGCAAAACGCCCCAAGAACAAGCAGGAACTGAAGACAGCCACAATAATGGCCTGGCAGAGCATCACCAGGGAAGAAACACAGCATCTGGTGATGTCTATGGGTTCCAGACTTCAGGCAGTCATTGACTGCAAAGGATTTGCAACCAAGTATTAAAACTCAAAATGTAATGTATGATTATGTTAGTTTGTCCAATTACTTTTGAGCCCCTGAAATTGGGGTGGGGGGGGGCTATGTATAAAAATGGTTGTAGTTCCTACACGATTCATACTATGATTTTGACAGAACTCTTAAATGAAAGATTAAAGTCTACACTTAAAGCACATCTTGATTGTTCCTTTCAAATCCATTGTGGTGGCGTACAGAGACAAAATGATGCACATTGTATCACTGTCCAAATACGTCTGGACCTGACGTTTCATATCAGTCCCTCTTCTGGAAATTCCTTAATGTTCACGCCGGGTGAAAAAAAGCAGTGCTGTGTATGGGCCAACTGCCATCTATTTATCCCCCCTGTAAATACCAGACATTAGTATTATGTCCATTTCCTGTTCTTTATGACCACTTGTATACATGTCCAGGTTGGGTTGAGATCTTATCTCCCACCGTCTGTCTGTGGGGAGAGTGTTTAGAAAGGGTAGGGGAATGTGGCAGGCGAAGAAAAGCACCATTCAAAACCCCCACAATACCCTATTCATAACGTCCAGTGTGCTTTTATCATTTAAACATTCTCCAAGAGCACCATTTATGGTGAAGTCATTTTCTGAAGGAGCCAATTCTTCAGGAAGCAGAAAATAGCCCTATTCATAAATTCCGATTATCTGCAATGGGACCCCTGGGCCAGTCAATGGAGTTGGATGTGTAGTGTGCAGTTCTTCATATCCCATTGGTGGAAGAAGAGTATTTTTACTTACTCCTACTTCATTGTAGTCCTAGAGCACTACCTAAACACTGTATTAGCCTTTGCTGTTACACAGAAGAAGACAGGATGTGTGTTCCACTGTCATCTCACATAAATGATTATGCAGAAATCAGAGAAGTCATGAAGGCCAAACAGAGGTAATGTGTCTTATGTGAACGGTGATCTTGTCATGTATTCAGTGGTACTTAGAAGAACCTTCCAGAGTTGCTTGAAAACCACCGTGTCGATGCACAAACATTAAAAGCAGCAAACACTAGGATTTAGAACGACAGCTAACTGTAAATGTAAATCGCCATGTTGGCATTGTTGCGTCACCTATAAAGTGTTTTCCATTCCCGTTAATTCTCCTTTTTGTTCATGATAGATTTTTTTTTTCTCCTCCATTTGTTTGTTTCGCTAATGTTTTCCTCGTTCGCTAGTTTGCCACCCGGCTCTATTGTTGCGAAATCAAAACCTCATCAGAGACGGTTTAATTGAACATGCGATGATGCCGCGTTCGCCCCGCCAAGCTCTAATGTTCCCTCTTAGCAACCCCGGTGCTCCCGGCGTTCGCCACGCCAAGCTCTAATGTTCCCTCTTAGCAACCCCGGAGCTCCCGGCGTTCGCCCCGCCAAGCTCTAATGTTCTCTCTTAGCAACCCCGGCGCTCGCCACGCCAAGCTCTAATGTTCTCTCTTAGCAACCCCGGCATTCGCCACGCCAAGCTCTAATGTTCTCTCTTAGCAACCCCGGAGCTCCCGGCGTTCGCCCCGCCAAGCTCTAATGTTCTCTCTTAGCAACCCCGGCGCTCCCGGCGTTCGCCACGCCAAGCTCTAATGTTCTCTCTTAGCAACCCCGGCGTTCGCCACGCCAAGCTCTAATGTTCCCTCTTAGCAACCCCGGCGTTCGCCACGCCAAGCTCTAATGTTCTCTCTTAGCAACCCCGGCGTTCGCCACGCCAAGCTCTAATGTTCTCTCTTAGCAACCCCGGCGCTCGCCCCGCCAAGCTCTAATGTTCTCTCTTAGCAACCCCGGCGCTCGCCACGTCAAGCTCTAATGTTCTCTCTTAGCAACCCCGGCGCTCGCCACGCCAAGCTCTAATGTTCTCTCTTAGCAACCCCGGAGCTCCCAGCGTTCGCCACGCCAAGCTCTAATGTTCTCTCTTAGCAACCCCGGAGCTCCCGGCTTTCGCCACGCCAAGCTCTAATGTTCTCTCTTAGCAACCCCGGCGCTCCCGGCGTTCGCCACGCCAAGCTGTAATGTTCTCTCTTAGCAACCCCGGCGTTCGCCACGCCAAGCTCTAATGTTCCCTCTTAGCAACCCCGGCGTTCGCCACGCCAAGCTCTAATGTTCTCTCTTAGCAACCCCGGCGTTCGCCACGCCAAGCTCTAATGTTCTCTCTTAGCAACCCCGGCGCTCGCCCCGCCAAGCTCTAATGTTCTCTCTTAGCAACCCCGGCGCTCGCCACGCCAAGCTCTAATGTTCTCTCTTAGCAACCCCGGCGCTCGCCACGCCAAGCTCTAATGTTCTCTCTTAGCAACCCCGGAGCTCCCAGCGTTCGCCACGCCAAGCTCTAATGTTCTCTCTTAGCAACCCCGGAGCTCCCGGCGTTCGCCACGCCAAGCTCTAATGTTCTCTCTTAGCAACCCCGGCGCTCCCGGCGTTCGCCACGCCAAGCTCTAATGTTCTCTCTTAGCAACCCCGGAGCTCCCGGCGTTCGCCCCGCCAAGCTCTAATGTTCTCTCTTAGCAACCCCGGCGTTCGCCACGCCAAGCTCTAATGTTCTCTCTTAGCAACCCCGGAGCTCCCGGCGTTCGCCAAGCCAAGCTCTAATGTTCTCTCTTAGCAACCCCGGCGCTCCCGGCGTTCGCCACGCCAAGCTCTAATGTTCTCTCTTAGCAACCCCGGAGCTCCCGGCGTTCGCCATCAACCCAGACGACTGTAGCACCTTTTATGTTATAAATAGAATAGGAACGCTCTTTCCAGGCACCGCTCGGTGAGCAATCAGTTTACAGAGAGAAATAGAGAGGGATGAGGGATAATTTAAACAACATAAAAAAATAAAGACGAGAAATACCTGTCATGTGCTAGGCTGATCAAGGCAAAGGCAGTAAATACTGACAATTAAGGCAAATTCATCAGAGATTTTTCTTGCTGGCTGGGAATGGAAGGTAGAAGCACCGTGATTAGGGAGATTTCAGACTCAGAGACAGGCACCTATGCCATCATTTTACCCAATTTATGTTTATGTTAACGCAGGACCGATTGGGGGATGGAAGATGGGAGTATTTTTCCTCATATCGCTCCCCAAGTCTTTCTTCCACCTAGTGCTATAGAGTGTAGTCCTGTTTGTAGTGGTCAGGTTGTTTAAGGTAGTTAGGCAGTTACTGAAAGGTGTTCTGAGAAACACAAATGCGTAGAGAAGTATGTATAAGCATTGGGAGTGTGGTGCCATACCTTTATCTCCCAGGTGCAGTAGAGCTGATACACTAAAGATGAAGTTGCAGCAGATGTCTTGACCACCCTCTGGTTGTTCTCCAGACAATGGTAATGCTGGAAGTTGTCTCAGGCATTGTTTGTGGCCACATCACCTCCCTTAAAACCGTAGAAGATCTCCAGGTTCTTACAGTGGGGGATCAGCATAATTTGTAGAGTTTTTAATTTAACTAGGCAAGTCAGTTAAGAACAAATTCTTATTTACAATGACAGCCTACCAGGGTTAACTGCCTTGTTCAGGGGTACAACAACAGATATTTACCTTGTCAGCTCGTGGATTCGATCCAGCAAACTTTGGGTTACTGGCCCAACGCATGAACCACTAGGCTACCTGCCGCCCTACGCTCTAACCACTAGGTACCTGCCGCCCCTACGCTCTAACCACTAGGCTACCTGCCTCCCCAACGCTCTAACCACTAGGTACCTGCCGCCCCTACGCTCTAACCACTAGGCTACCTGCCGCCCCTACGCTCTAACCACTAGGCTACCTGCCGCCCCTACGCTCTAACCACTAGGTACCTGCCGCCCCTACGCTCTAACCACTAGGCTACCTGCCGCCCCTACGCTCTAACCACTAGGCTACCTGCCGCCCCTACGCTCTAACCACTAGGTACCTGCCGCCCATACGCTCTAACCACTAGGCTACCTGCCGCCCCTACGCTCTAACCACTAGGTACCTGCCGCCCCTACGCTCTAACCACTAGGTACCTGCCGCCCCTACGCTCTAACCACTAGGCTACCTGCCGCCCCTACGCTCTAACCACTAGGTACCTGCCGCCCCTACGCTCTAACCACTAGGCTACCTGCCGCCCCTACGCTCTAACCACTAGGCTACCTGCCGCCCCTACGCTCTAACCACTAGGTACCTGCCGCCCCTACGCTCTAACCACTAGGCTACCTGCCGCCCCTACGCTCTAACCACTAGGTACCTGCCGCCCCTACGCTCTAACCACTAGGTACCTGCCGCCCCTACGCTCTAACCACTAGGCTACCTGCCACCCTACGCTCTAACCACTAGGCTACCTGCCGCCCTACGCTCTAACCACTAGGCTACCTGCCGCCCTACGCTCTAACCTGCCGCCCCTACGCTCTAACCACTAGGTACCTGCCGCCCCTACGCTCTAACCACTAGGTACCTGCCGCCCCATAGAGAGGACAGAACAACAACGGATATGGAATTAGATTAGAATGGAGTCCAAGTCCCAATTTTAAATCATCGTACAATCCATATACATTGGTAAAAAGGTAAACAAAAGTATGACACTGGAGTTTGAGGACGGTGCCCCCACCCCCACCCCACTGCACTTGGGGTGGGGGTAGGGGTGGGGGCACCCTAGCACTACACAGCTTATTGAAATAATCCAAGCTTGATTATTAGTTGATTATTTGAATCAGATCTGTAGTGCTGGGGCAAAAAAATGCATGTGCACCCAGGGGCAGAACCGAGGTTGGGAAACCTTGGTGTAAAGCATAAGATGAGTTGGTGTCTTACTGGTCCAACCATAATGTCCTCTACCTCGTTGGTGTCTTACTGGTCCAAACATAACGTCCTCTACCTCGTTGGTGTCTTACTGGTCCAAACCTAGCGTCCCTCTACCTCTTTGGTGTCTTACTGGTCCAAACATAACGTCCTCTACCTCGTTGGTGTCTTACTGGTCCAAACATAACGTCCTCTACCTCGTTGGTGTCTTACTGGTCCAAACCTAGCGTCCCTCTACCTCGTTGGTGTCTTACTGGTCCAAACATAACGTCCTCTACCTCGTTGGTGTCTTACTGGTCCAAACATAACGTCCTCTACCTCGTTGGTGTCTTACTGGTCCAAACATAACGTCCTCTACCTCGTTGGTGTCGTGGTCCAAACATAACGTCCCTCTACCTCGTTGGTGTCTTACTGGTCCAAACATAACGTCCTCTACTTCGTTGGTGTCTTACTGGTCCAAACATAACGTCCTCTACCTCGTTGGTGTCTTACTGGTCCAAACATAACGTCCTCTACCTCGTTGGTGTCTTACTGGTCCAAACATAGCGTCCCTCTACCTCGTTGGTGTCTTACTGGTCCAAACATAACGTCCTCTACCTCGTTGGTGTCTTACTGGTCCAAACGTAACGTCCTCTACCTCGTTGGTGTCTTACTGGTCCAAACATAACATCCTCTACCTCATTGGTGTCTTACTGGTCCAAACATAACGTCCTCTACCTCGTTGGTGTCTTACTGGTCCAAACATAACGTCCTCTACCTCGTTGGTGTCTTACTAGTCCAAACATAACGTCCTCTACCTCGTTGGTGTCTTACTGGTCCAAACATAGCGTCCTTCTACCTCGTTGGTGTCGTGGTCCAAGGCGATGAAGTAGAAGCCTGACTCCACCTGGTCAAACGTGTTCGCTCTGCACACACTGACCTGTCTCCTGAGAACTGGAGGGAGAGAGGGGGGGAGGGAAATAACATGTCAGGAAATGATGTCACAGACAAAGTTCAGTTCAATTTTAAATGTTTGAACATCTTAATGTCGCCTTCAATTTAACAGTCCATTTTAGACTGCTGTGGCTGTATCAAGAGGTAACTATGGATAATCATTAGACAAATATGTGACAATCTGAGTCTCAGCAATTCTCTGTTATCGTGGAATTGCCCTGTACCAATCCACACCACTTGTCAGTCAGCATGGCTCAGAATTAAACATGTTTTCACTTCATCCCTTACCTACAGTACTCAAATTGTTTAGCAATGACTTTCACATACATTCAGTATAGAACCATCTTTCTAATCAATAGACAGCAGCTGGTCATCATCCTCTCTACTTGACAAATGTCCTATGTACAATGCCTTCATGATTAAGCTACGGGAGTGATTGGTGGATGTCATGGTTACCTGCAGGAAGTCTCCAGAGGGTTGTGCATAGAGGAGAGACAAGGTAACCTACTTGGAACAGAATGGACTCCTGTCTGTCAGCTGAGCAGAGACACAACACCACCACATATTAGTGACAGTTTACCTGCAAAGAAAGAGGAACTGAGAGAGAAATGGATCTCATTTAGAAAAGAGAAACTGTCATTCTCATTTATTGAATCTGCATAAAAACTGACAGAGTGAAAGTTATTATTTTATTTAAATCAGATTGTATCTCAAAATATGTGGTTAGCGGTTTACAATATTAGCTATTGTTTAGTTCAGAATCTGACCTCTCTTGGTTCCCCCTCATTGGGGCGGCAGGGTAGCCTAGTGGTTAGAGTGTTGGACTAGTAACCGGAAGGTTGCAAGTTCAAATCCCTGAGCTGACAAGGTACAAATCTGTCGTTCTGCCCCTGAAAAAGGCAGTTAACCCACTGTTCCTAGGCCGTCATTGAAAATAAGAATTTGTTCTTAACTGACTTGCCTAGTTAAATAAAGGTAAAAAAAAAAGAATCACTGACCCACTGACCCTGTCTGTTCTCATCCTGCCTCTCCTCCCTCCTCTGCCACCTAGTCATGCTGCTCTTCCTCCTCTAGTAAACCCTCCTTGACTTAGGTACAATGCTCTAAGTTAAACCATAGGTGGTATAGAAAACACAACCACCTTAGCTTTGGTTAAACCACATGGTTAAATGGTAGCTGGCTAGCTGATGTTCCCCTAGCTTGTCTCATCAATATACTGCTTTACTAACAGAATACCAAATAACTACTTACTTCAGTTCCAATGTTAAAATCATAGTTGATTAGCTAGCTAGTTGGTTATCTATTTTCCCTACTGAAAAACACACTTACCATCATTCACCTCCCAACGTCCCCCATCGTCTCTGTGGTAGAAAATTCAGTTCAAGTGCAGTCAAGCCGTGATTGGTCCAAAAATCGGACCAATTGCGTTTCAGTAGACTGCTACAGGCTATGTTCATTGACTAAGATTTCCACGTTATAAAATTATAGTAAGCAGTGAGAGCAAAATAGATTTTGGAGAGCAAACTGTAAAACGGATGTGAGGGAGTCTTGACATGTAGTAAGTATTTCTTCTGGCAAACAAAAATCTCTCAAAGTCGCACTCGCGCACCATCTCGCGCCCGTTCAACTTTTGAATGGGATTTGACACCATGCTTTCTCAATTTCCCACTACAATAGAATGCATACAGCCAGTACAACACAGTCAGTACATTAGAACACATACAGCCAGTCAAATACAGTCCAATACAGTCAGTACATTAGAACACATACAGCCAGTACAATACAGTCAGTACAGTCAGTATAATACAGTCAGTACAGTCAGGACAGAACAGTCAGTACAATACAGTCAGGGCAGTCAGTACAATACAGCCAGTACAGTCAGGACAATACAGTCAGTACAATACAGTCAGTACAGTCAGTACAGTACAGTCAGTACAATAGTCAGTACAATACAGTCCAGTACAATACAGTCAGTACAATACGGTCAGTACAATACAGTCAGTACAGTCAGTACAATACAGCCAGTACAATACAGTCAGTACAATACAGTCAGTACAGTCAGGACAATACAGTCAGTACAATACAGTCAGTACAGTCAGTACAGTACAGTCAGTACAATACGGTCAGTACAATACAGTCAGTACAATACAGTCAGTACAATACAGTCAGTACAATAGTCAGTACAATACAGTCAGTACAATACAGTCAGTACAATACAGCCCAGTACAATACAGTCAGTACAATACAGTCAGTACAATACAGCCCAGTACAATATAGCCAGTACAATATAGCCAGTACAATACAGCCAGTACAATACAGCCAGTACAATACAGCCCAGTACAATACAGTCAGTACTGTCTCAGCCTCCAGTATTTATGCTGCAGTAGTTTATGTGTCGGGGGGCTAGGGTCAATTTGTTATATCTGGAGTACTTCTCCTGTCCTATTCGGTGTCCTGTGTGAATTTAAGTGTGCTCTCTCTAATTCTCTCTTTCTCTCTTTCTTTCTCTCTCTCGGAGGACCTGTGCCCTAGGACCATGCCTCAGGACTACCTGACATGATGACTCCTTGCTGTCCCCAGTCCACCTGGCCGTGCTGCTGCTCCAGTTTCAACTGTTCTGCCTTATTATTATTGGACCATGCTGGTCATTTATGGACATTTGAACATCTTGGCCATGTTCTGTTATAATCTCCACCCGACTGTCCACCCCACATAGCCTGGTTCCTCTCTAGGTTTCTTCCTAGGTTTTGGCCTTTCTAGGGAGTTTTTCCTAGCCACCGTGCTTCTATACCTGCATTAATTGCTGTTTGGAGTTTTAGGCTGGGTTTCTGTACAGCACTTTGAGATATCAGATGATGTACGAAGGGCTATATCAATACATTTGATTTGAAATTTGATTTGAGTACAATACTGCCTAGTACAATACAGCCAGTACAATACAGCCAGTACAATACCGTCAGTACAATACAGTCAGTACAATACAGCCAGTACAATACAGCCAGTACAATACAGCCCAGTACAATACAGTCAGTACAATACAGTCAGTACAATACAGCCAGTACAATACAGCCAGTACAATACAGCCAGTACAATACAGCCCAGTACAATACAGCCCAGTACAATACAGTCAGTACAATACAGCCCAGTACAATACAGCCAGTACAATAAAGCCCAGTACAATACAGCCCAGTACAATACAGCCCAGTACAATACAGCCCAGTACAATACAGTCAGTACAGTCAGTACAATAAAGCCCAGTACAATACAGTCAGTACAATACAGTCAGTACAATACAGCCCAGTACAATACAGTCAGTACAATACAGTCAGTACAGTACAGTCAGTACAATAAAGCCCAGTACAATACAGTCAGTACAATACAGTCAGTACAGTCAGTACAATACAGTCAGTACAGTCAGTACAATACAGTCAGTACAATACAGTCAGTACAATAAAGCCCAGTACAATACAGTCAGTACAATACAGTCAGTACAGTCAGTACAATACAGTCAGTACAGTCAGTACAATACAGTCAGTACAATACAGTCAGTACAATAAAGCCAGTACAATAAAGCCAGTACAATACAGCCAGTACAATACAGCCAGTACAATACAGCCCAGTACAATACAGCCCAGAACAATACAGCCCAGTACAATACAGTCAGTACAATACAGTCAGTACAATACAGTCAGTACAATACAGCCAGTACAATAAAGCCAGTACAATACAGCCAGTACAATAAAGCCAGTACAATACAGCCAGTACAATACAGCCCAGAACAATACAGCCCAGTACAATACAGTCAGTACAATACAGTCAGTACAATACAGCCAGTACAATACAGCCCAGAACAATACAGTCAGTACAATACAGTCAGTACAATACAGTCAGTACAATACAGCCAGTACAATACAGCCCAGTACAATACAGCCCAGTACAATACAGCCCAGTACAATACAGTCAGTACAATGCAGTCAGTACAATACAGCCCAGTACAATACAGTCAGTACAATACAGCCCAGTACAATACAGCCCAGTACAATAAAGCCCAGTACAATACAGCCAGTACAATACAAACAGTACAGTCAGTACAGTCAGTACAATAAAGCCCAGTACAATACAAACAGTACAATACAAACAGTACAGTCAGTACAATACAGCCAGTACAATATAGCCCAGTACAATACAGCCCAGTACAATACAGTCAGTACAATACAGCCCAGTACAATACAGTCAGTACAAAACAGCCCAGTACAATACAGTCAGTACAATACAGCCCAGTACAATACAGTCAGTACAAAACAGCCCAGTACAATACAGCCCAGTACAATACAGCCCAGTACAATACAGTCAGTACAAAACAGCCCAGTACAATACAGTCAGTACAATACAGCCCAGTACAATACAGTCAGTACAAAACAGCCCAGTACAATACAGTCAGTACAATACAGCCCAGTACAATACAGCCCAGAACAATACAGTCAGTACAGTCAGTACAATACAGCCCAGTACAATACAGCCCAGTACAATACAGCCCAGAACAATACAGTCAGTACAGTCAGTACAATACAGCCCAGTACAATACAGCCCAGTACAATACAGCCCAGAACAATACAGTCAGTACAATACAGCCCAGTACAATACAGTCAGTACAATACAGCCCAGTACAATACAGTCAGTACAATACAGCCCAGTACAATACAGCCAGTACAATACAAACAGTACAGTCAGTACAATACAGCCAGTACAATACAGCCCAGTACAATACAGCCCAGTACAATACAGTCAGTACAATACAGTCAGTACAATACAGCCCAGTACAATACAGTCAGTACAATGCAGTCAGTACAGTCAGTAGAATACAGCCCAGTACAATACAGCCAGTACAATACAGCCAGTACAATACAGCCCAGTACAATACAGGCAGTACAATACAGGCAGTACAATACAGGCAGTACAATACAGCCCAGTACAATACAGCCCAGTACAATACAGTCAGTACAATACAGTCAGTACAATACAGGCAGTACAATACAGCCCAGTACAATACAGTCAGTACAATACAGTCAGTACAATACAGTCAGTACAATACAGGCAGTACAAAACAGCCCAGTACAATACAGCCCAGTACAAAACAGTCAGTACAATACAGTCAGTACAATACAGCCCAGTACAATACAGTCAGTACAATGCAGTCAGTACAGTCAGTACAATACAGCCCAGTACAATACAGTCAGTACAAAACAGCCCAGTACAATACAGCCCAGTACAATACAGCCCAGAACAATACAGTCAGTACAGTCAGTACAAAACAGCCCAGTACCATACAGTCAGTACAGTCAGTACAAAACAGCCCAGTACAATACAGCCCAGTACAATACAGCCCAGTACAATACAGCCCAGTACAATACAGCCCAGTACAATACAGTCAGTACAATACAGCCCAGTACAATACAGCCCAGTACAATACAGCCCAGTACAATACAGCCCAGTACAATACAGTCAGTACAATACAGCCCAGTACAATACAGCCCAGTACAATACAGCCCAGTACAATACAGCCCAGTACAATACAGTCAGTACAATGCAGTCAGTACAGTCAGTACAATACAGCCAGTACAATACAGCCCAGTACAATACAGCCAGTACAATACAGCCAGTACAATACAGCCCAGTACAATACAGTCAGTACAATACAGCCCAGTACAATACAGCCCAGTACAATACAGCCCAGTACAATACAGTCAGTACAATGCAGTCAGTACAGTCAGTAGAATACAGCCCAGTACAATACAGCCCAGTACAATACAGCCCAGTACAATACAGCCCAGTACAATACAGTCAGTACAATACAGCCCAGTACAATACAGCCCAGTACAATACAGCTCAGTACAATACAGCCCAGTACAATACAGCCCAGTACAATACAGTCAGTACAATGCAGTCAGTACAGTCAGTACAATACAGCCAGTACAATACAGCCCAGTACAATACAGCCAGTACAATACAGCCAGTACAATACAGCCAGTACAATAGTCAGTACAATACAGTCAATACAATACAGCGAGTACAATACAGCCCAGTACAATACAAACAGTACAATACAAACAATACAGCAAGTACAATACAGCCCAGTACAATACAGTCAGTACAATACAGCCCAGTACAATACAGTCAGTACAATACAGTCAGTACAATACAGCCCAGTACAATACAAACAATACAGCAAGTACAATACAGCAAGTACAATACAGCCCAGTACAATACAGTCAGTACAATACAGTCAGTACAATACAGCCCAGTACAATACAAACAATACAGCAAGTACAATACAGCCCAGTACAATACAGTCAGTACAATACAGCCCAGTACAATACAAACAATACAGCAAGTACAATACAGTCAGTACAATACAGTCCAGTACAATACAGTCAGTACAATATAGCCAGTACTATACAGTCCAGTACAGTCGGTACATTAGCTGTAGAAAGATCTTGTAACGATCGTTGTTGGAAGGATGGTCCATCCAAGATGCAGCGTGGGGTAGGTTAACTTCTTGGATATAGGGGGCGCTCTTTTAATTTATGGATAAAAAAACGTTCCCGTTTAAAAACAAGATATTTTGTCACGAAAAGATGCTCGACTATGCACATAATTGACAACTTTGGAAGGAAAACACTCTGACGTTTCCAAAACTGCAAAGATATTGTCTGTGAGTGCCACAGAACTAATGCTACAGGTGAAACCAAGATGAGATTTCATACAGGAAGTGCCCCAGATTTGGAATGCGCTGTGTTCCAATGCCTCCTTATATGGCTGTGTATGGGTCACGAATGAGCTTAGACTTTCTGTCGTCTCCCCAAGGTGTCGACAGCATTGTGACGTATTTGTAGGCAAATCATTGGAAGATTGACCTTAAGAGACTACATCTACCAGGTGGCCGCTTGGTGTCCTCCGTTGCAATTATTGCGTAATCTCCAGCTGCGTGTATTTCGTTTGCTTCGAGGAGAAACACAGCTGCCACGAATGATTTATCATCGAATAGATATGTGAAAAACACCTTGAGGATTGATTCTAAACAACGTTTGCCATGTTTCTGTCGATATTATGGAGTTAATTTGGTAAAAAGTTTGGCGTTGTAGAGACTGCATTTTCTGATTTTTTTCTTAGCCAAACGTGATGAACAAAACGGAGCGATTTCTCCTACACAACTAATCTTTTCGGAAAACCTGAACGTTTGCTATCTAACTGAGAGTCTCCTCATTAAAAACATCAGAAGTTCTTCAAAGGTAAATGATTTTATTTGAATGCTTTTCTTGTTTTTGTGAAAATGTTGCCTGCTGAATGCTAGGCTTAATGCTATGCTAGCTATCAATACTCTTACACAAATGTTTTTTTATTTTATTTTATTTTATTTTACCTTTATTTAACTAGGCAAGTCAGTTAACCTCTTCAGTCGACCCTCTACTTTTTTGAACATTCTGTTAAAAATCGCGCAACATTTCAGCGCCCTGCTACTCATGCCAGGAATATAGTATATGCATTTGCTTAGTCTGTGTGGATAGAAAACACTCAGACGTTTAAAAAACTGGTTAAATCACTGCTGTGGCTTTACCAGAACGGCATTTACATCGAAAAGCACAGGAAAAACTGATCACTGAAAATGGGAAAATATATCCATGCGCTACTTGATCCCATTGATAAAGGTGAACCACAATTAATTGACTGAGGTTGCAGTACCTACAGCTTCCACACGGTGTCTAGAGTCTTGTCATTTCCCTTCAAGTTTTTTCTTGGTCAAACACATGCAGGACACCGTATCTAATCCGGTCTAGGACCGGATATTTTCGTTGAGTTTCTAGCCGGACATTTTTCCAGACGGACAGCTAATGAGCTTTACATCGCCTCCTGATGAATTTTATCGCTTATTAACCTCTTCAGTCGACCCTCTACTTTTTTGAACATTTTGTTAAAAATCGCGCAACATTTCAGCGCCCTGCTACTCATGCCAGGAATATAGTACGTTCATATGGTTAGAATGTGTGTATAGGAAACCCTCGGACGTTTTTAAAACTGGTTAAATCACGACTGTGGCTATTACATAACGTGCGTTACATCGGAAAGCGCAGGAAAACCTGATCACAGAAAATGGAAATAAATATCCTTGCGCCACTACCGCAATTGTTAACAGTGAGCCGAATTAGATAAGACCGAGCATTCAACTCCCACAGCATCCCCATGTTGTCGAGTATCTTGTGAATTTAATCATCTTTGATTCTTGGTTGAACCGAAAGAGGGGCACCGCTTACCTCCGGTCTCCGCCCAGATCATTCCGGAAGAGCTCTCTCCTGAAATTTTTTCCAAGACGACAACTAATGATATATACATCGCCTACGGATGATTTTTATCGCTTATTAACGTTTACTAATACCTAAAGTAGCATTACAAACGTATTTCGAAGTGTTTTGTGAAAGTTTATCGTCTACTTTTTGAATTTTAAAAAATGACGTTACGTTGTGAAATCGCTGTTTTTTTCGTTTATCACACAGTCTACATATAACGATATCTTGGCTTTATATGGCCCGATTTAATCGAAATAAAGACCCAATAGTGTTTATGGGACATCTAGGAGTGCCAACAAAGAAGATGGTGAAAGGTAATGACTGTTTTCTATTTTATTGTGCGGTTTGTGTAACGCCGAAATGCTAATTATTTTGTTTACGTCCCCTGCTGTGCTTTTCTGTTGTAGTGTATTGGTGCATGCTATCAGATAATAGCTTCTCATGCTGTCGCCGAAAAGCATTTTAAAAATCTGACTTGTTGCCTGGATTCACAACGAGTGTAGCTTTAATTTGATACCCTGCATGTGTATTTTAATTAACTTTTGAGTTTTAACTAATACTATTAGCATTTAGCGTAGCACATTTGCATTTCCAGAGCTCTAGTTGGGACGCAAGCGTCCCAGGTAGAGGCAAGAGGTTAACGTTTACTAATACCTAAAGTTGCATTACAAACGTATTTCGAAGTGTTTTGTGAAAGTTTATCGTCGACTTTTTGAATTTTAAAAAATGACGTTACGTTTTGAAACAATGTTTTTTTTGTTTATCACACAGTCTACATATAACGATATCTAGGCTTTATATGGACTGATTTAATCGAAATAAAGACCCAAATAGTGTTTATGGGACATCTAGGAGTGCCAACAAAGAAGATGGTGAAAGGTAATGAATGTTTTCTATTTTATTGTGCGGTTTGTGTAACGCCGAAATGCTAATTATTTTGTTTACGTCCCCTGTGGGTCTTTTGGGGTGTTGCATGCTATCAGATAATAGCTTCTCATGCTTTCGCCGAAAAGCATTTTAAAAATCTGACTTGTTGCCTGGATTCACAACGAGTGTAGCTTTAATTCGATACCCTGCATGTGTATTTTAATGAACTTTTGAGTTTTAACTAATACTATTAGCATTTAGCGTAGCGCATTTGCATTTCCAGAGCTCTAGTTGGGACGCAAGCGTCCCGAGTAGAAGCAACAGGTTAAGAACAAATTCTTATTTTCAATGACGGCCTAGGAACAGTGGGTTAACTGCCTGTTCAGGGGCAGAACGACAGATTTGTACCTTGTCAGCTCGGGGGTTTGAACTTGCAACCTTCCGGTTACTAGTCCAACGCTCTAACCACTAGGCTACGCTGCCGCCCTATGGCTGAAAAGCATATTTTGAAAATCTGAGATGACAGTGGCTAAGCTTGTGAGTGAATATATTTCTTTCATTTCATTTGCGATTTTCATGAATAGTTAACGTTGCGTTATGGTAATGAGCTTGAGGCTATAATTACGCTCCCGGATACAGGATTGCTCGACGCTAGAGGTTAATCATTTTTATTTATGATAACCGGCACAAAACAAGAGAGTAACAAAGGAAATGTACAGCTTTGTAGGGCTAAAAAGCAACAATACAAAATCAAGATCCCACAAACAACAGGTGGGAAAAGGCTGCCTAAATAGGATCCCCAATCAGAGACAACGATAGACAGCTGCCTCTGATTGGGAACCATACCAGGCCAACATAGAAAAGAAAAAACTAGACTACCCACCCTAGTCACACCCTGACCTAACCAAAATAGAGAAATAAAAGGTTCTCTAAGGTCAGGGCGTGACAGATCTATCCTGAAACTTTTTTAGACTTTTACTGCATGAGATCATTTATTTGTATTGTTTTTCAACAGAACATTCTGCAAGTGGCAGCAACATGCTGAATTATCAGTACAACTTACATTTGGATATTAACATTTCTAATTTACTCATTAAAACAGTATAATATAACAGAAATCAGGTTCATCACCAAATGTTAAGGCTTTGTACGTGGGTTGTAGTAAGGTCATGTTGTTGTCAACATGGCTGCCTGTCCATGGTGTCTTTACCAAGTGTGACTTACTAATGACAACAACATCAAAGCTGTTCCTCTAGTTTCAGGTCAGAGGTCAAGAAGGTGCAGGTCACCGACCTTTGAAATCGACACAATAGCTTACATCTACCGCCAAAGCAGGGAGGAAAGCAGCCAATTGGTACGACCAGGAAAACATACCAGGTCAAGGGTTAGAAAGGTCAGACAGCCTCTCTCTCTCTCTCTCTCTCTCTCTCTCTCTCTCTCTCTCTCTCTCTCTCTCTCTCTCTCTCTCTCTCTCTCTCTCTCTCTCTCTGCGGGGTGAGATGAGAAAAAGCTAAACGAAGCGGTATCACATTTCTCCATTTTAGGCCCATCAAGCCATCTCTTTTCACACCGGCTTCTGCTCGTTAAGACATCTCCATTAATCTCTGTACAATGTTAATAAATGAAGCAGCTGGAGAGTATTGATCCCTGGAGCCTCTAAGCCTACTTCTTGTCTTCAGGAAACTTAATACCCCTCGCTGGGTTACCATGCAAGGATCAACCGCTGCCAGACGAAAGGAGAGGGCGTCAATGGAATGCCAGAGGAGACGCGCCACGAGACGAGGCCGAGACGAGATCGATAGGAAAACGCATCTCGGCTGAACCACTTCAGCAAACATGAGCATACTGCACATTAACCATTAAGTAAATCCGCCAGGCTCCCTCCCCTCCCTCCCCTGCCTTCAGCTAATGTTACATATGTCACAGTTATAGAAAACAACATTCCTTTTTCAACGGAATTAGTGTTATTTCAGGTTCTGTTGAAATCAAACACGGAGCTTACAGTTTATTAAGAGGCGATTGATGCCAGGGATTTTGGTTGCTCCTCTTTGAGAAGCGTTGTTCAGATATTTTCTGGGGCTGAGGTTAGATTAGATGTTGATTCGAAAAGGCACATTTTATGCTACATTACAGCTGTGAAATTGCAGTACACATTGCGTTTGGAGAACATGTTTTAGCCCACCACCCCCAATCCTCCTTACAACTGTGAAAAACTCCCCCTACAGGGTTAGCATAAGGTCTAGCAACAACACAGCTAATGACTTGTTCTGTGTGACTGTGAGAGTGACTGTGAGAGTGACTGTGATTGGCTACAGAGTGCTACCACAATATGCTGTGTGTTACTGTGTACATACTCAATTTGTTAATGACATTTTATTGCGTTTCTGCCAACAGGGAAATCTAAGGAAACTAAACATGCAAATTGTTTTTAACAATAGCTATCATGTTGATCTAATTTGAACAGTCTTGCATTGTCACAACTGTACATGATACAAGCGTGTATACAGTGATGTAACACTGGTCCAACTGATACAATGTAATACGCATGTTATAACAATGTTATAACCAGTCTGGGTATCTGGATCCGCTGTGGACAGTTATTAACAGGGCTTTCTAAAGGCAATATTATATATGTGGTGGATTTGTGGGTATTGTATTCAAATAACCCTGTAGCTTCAGCTTTGAGGCATTTCCTCGGGTTTCTATGCCCTAGTTCCACACTGAGAGAGATGCCGGTACAGTTATTTACATTTTAACATTTACATTTGAGTCATTTAGCAGACGCTCTTATAAGACACTTCCAGTCTCTCTGATCCATGAACACAGAACAGAGAATAGAGTATTGAGTGAAATCTCTCCCCAATCCACACACACACACACACACACCACAGTCGGCTGGTAGCAGCTTAATTGGTGAGGAAGGGCTCATGGTAATGGCTGGAACGGAATTAATGGAATGGTATTGAACACATGACACACATCGTTTTAATATGTGTGATGGCATTCCGTTCACTCCATCCTATTACTACCAGACATCCTCTTGTGACACACACATCCATGCTCTCTGACTCTCTCTTTCTCTCTCCCTCTCTTCCCCTCTTTCTGCTTGTGATTTATTCTCCAGGATTATGCGTGGGGGGGGGGGGGGTGCAGAGCTCTGCCTGCATGGTTGGCTGTATTAAAGATAAGCAGCTTTTCTTGATAGGGCTCTATCCAGCTTTAATTACCACAACTCTGAGTCTGTGGACAGCGCTAGAACAAACAGGGGGAAAAGCTACTCTGCTGTAATCCCGGGACTAGCGGTGAGAGGAAGGGAGAGAGAGGAAGAGGAAGAGGAAGAGGAAGAGGAAGAGGGCAATTGAGGCCTGTTTCCAACTGTACGGAAAGAGCTGTCACTCAGAGGAAAACCTATCCTTACTGCTAGGGCTCTTCTAGAGAGGGTTTACTTGTAATCATGAAACACTGTATGTGTTGTATGTACTTGGCCAAGACTATGTTAACATGCTTTGTTGTGATGATAATTGCCTACTATTATGCAGTGGGCATATTAAGGCTGAAGCTATGAGTGTGGTTGGAGGTGTGTCCAAACCACAGACGCCATCTTGAATTAGACTGTGAGGCCCATGTTTGAGAGAGCTAGCATTGTTTGCTGTTTACTAAAAGGGTATTTAGTAGTGCTGCGTTCATAACCAAGTGGGAAGGTGGTTATTACCAGTTGTGAAGTCGGAAATAATAGTTGGATGAGTTCACGTGATTTGAACTCGTTGAGTAACGCCGATTGGATAATCGCCAACAAGCTGCGTCATCCATAAACTTAAAAGTACTGTTATCATGTAAACAAATTATAGTGTTCAAAACCCATATGAAAAGATAGCTTTTTATAAACAATGTTTTGTCGTTGCATTTAACTGCAGAAAATGCTTTTATTGAGGTAATTTCCTTAGTAGGTCAGAGGTCAGTATGTGGGAGAAGTCCTGGGATGACAGACGAGTTTCCCACTACTAATACATGTTGGTAGATTTTTCCTAGTCATATGTGATAAATACCACCTTCCCACTTGGTTATTAACGCAACATGACGCCTCCTTTATCTCATTCAACTGTGTTGGTGTAAAAATAGACATTGAATAGTTACAATCACCTTCATTGGTACCTTTACATTCTGTTGGATTATTGACTTTATTTCTGGGAATCCATTGGGATAATTGTATTTATTATTATTATTATTATTATTGGATTACAAATATACTGTATAGGTGTACTTGGACTTCCATTCAAAGACTCAACCGGAGTTCTGTTAGGACTAAAGTTTTCAGTTACTTTATGAATTTGCTCATTGGACTTATAGCTCTTTATAGCTCTGACAGGACTATAAAATAAACCTTCTATTGTCCATATGTTACAGCGGAAATGTGTCTTCTGCTCCATTCTCAACCCCATCCCAGAAAGCACATATCACCACACGTACAGTTGAGATGAGAACAGGTTCAAGCTGCAGTGTATCGCCTCTGGATGGAGAACATGTTGTTGAGGTTAAGGGCCCATAAGTAGAGGAATGTCTTGAGGATGTGAAACCAGTAGCCCTCCAGTCGCCAGACCAATTCATTCATCATTGTTGACTTGCATGTTTTTTTGTATCTAGATCAAATCTACTATTGTAAATGAGAAGACAGACAAGTCGTCCACTGCTGCCAAGTTCCCATTTGGTGCTCCAAACCATCCTTCTCTCGACCTTCCCCTGTCTACATAATGCCTCAAGGCCAACACACCATCTCAAACCATCCTTCTCTCTACCTTCCCCTGTCTACATAATGCCTCAGAGCCAACACACCATCTCAAACCATCCTTCTCTCTACCTTCCCCTGTCTACATAATGCCTCAAGGCCAACACACCATCTCAAACCATCCTTCTCTCTACCTTCCCCTGTCTACATAATGCCTCAAGGCCAACACACCATCTCAAACCATCCTTCTCTCTACCTTCCCCTGTCTACATAATGCCTCAAGGCCAACACACCATCTCAAACCATCCTTCTCTCTACCTTCCCCTGTCTACATAATGCCTCAAGGCCAACACACCATCTCAAACCATCCTTCTCTCTACCTTCCCCTGTCTACATAATGCCTCAGAGCCAACACACCATCTCATGACAGAATACGTCAAACCTGACATCCTCCCTGAAGATAACTTCCTCACATCAGACAACACAACCGACTGGGCACTTTACCTCAGACACTCTTCTGAATAATCACACCCAGACTACTACGAGTGCATTTATATTCATACATTCCCATTGACTCCTATACAGCAGGTAAAAATACCTTGATGTGAAACACTGACGAGAGGGAATTCCGTCCTTTATTCATGACGTATCATGTAGCACACAGCATGTAGTATAGTGGCCCACACTGTCTATATAAACTCAGCAAAAAAAGAAACGTCCCTTTTTCAGGTCCCTGTCTTTGAAAGATATTTCATAAAAATCCAAATACCTTCACAGGTCTTCATTGCAACACTGTTTCCCATGCTTGTTCAATGAGCCATAAACAATTAATGAACATGCACCTGTGGAACGATCGTTACGGCACTAACAGCTTACAGACGGTAGGCAATTAAGGCCACAGTTATGAAAACTTAGGACACTAAAGAGGCCTTTCTACGGACTCTGAAAAACACCAAAAGAAAGATGCCCCGGGTCCCTGCTCATCTGTGTGAATGTGCCTTAGGCATGCTGCAAGGGGGCATGAGGACTGCAGATGTGGTAAGGGCAAGAAATTGCAGTGTCTGTACTGTGAGACGCCTACGACAGGGCTACAGGGAGACAGGACGGACAGCTTATCGTTCTCGCAGTGGCAGACCACGTGTAGCAACACCTGCACAGGATCGGTACATCCGATATAGTGGCTCATACTGTTTATATAGTATAGTGGCTCATACTGTTTATATAGTATAGTGACTCATACTGTTTATATAGTATAGTGGCTCATACTGTTTATATAGTATAGTGGCTCATACTGTTTATATAGTATAGTGGCTCATACTGTTTATATAGTAGAGTGGCTCATACTGTTTATATAGTATAGTGGCTCATACTGTTTATATAGTATAGTGGCTCATACTGTTTATATAGTATAGTGACTCATACTGTTTATATAGTAGAGTGGCTCATACTGTTTATATAGTATAGTGGGCCAGGGGATTAACAGTGTGAGTAGACTACTGTGGGTCCTGGCAGGGGATTAACAGGGTCAGCAGCCTGCTATGGGTCCTGGCAGGGGACTAACAGGGTGAGTAGCCTGCTGTGGGTCCTGGCAGGGGATTAACAGGGTGAGTAGCCAGCTGTGGGTCCTGGCAGGGGACTAACAGGGTGAGTAGCCTACTATGGGTCCTGGCAGGGGATTAACAGGGTGAGTAGCCAGCTGTGGGTCCTGGCAGGGGATTAACAGGGTGAGTAGCCTGCTGTGGGTCCTGGCAGGGGATTAACAGGGTGAGTAGCCAGCTGTGGGTCCTGGCAGGGGATTAACAGGGTGAGTAGCCAGCTGTGGGTCCTGGCAGGGGATAAACAGGGTCAATAGCCTGCTATGGGTCCTGGCAGGGCATAAACAGGGTGAGTAGCCTACTATGGGTCCTGGCAGGGGATTAACAGGGTCAATAGCCTTCTATGGGTCCTGGCAGGGCATAAACAGGGTGAGTAGCCTACTATGGGTCCTGGCAGGGGATAAACAGGGTCAATAGCCTGCTATGGGTCCTGGCAGGGCATAAACAGGGTGAGTAGCCTACTATGGGTCCTGGCAGGGGATTAACAGGGTGAGTAGCCTGCTGTGGGTCCTGGCAGGGGATTAACAGGGTGAGTAGCCAGCTGTGGGTCCTGGCAGGGGATTAACAGGGTGAGTAGCCAGCTGTGGGTCCTGTGTCGTGGAAATTTCCTCTATTTACCAAATCATGGGAGCAAACCACACACAAGTCAGAGTTAGTTATCAAAGTCCATCTTTAATTATATGAGCTCTATCACAAGCCTGTGACTCTCAGGTAATTCAGTGTCTCTCAGTGAATTCTCTGAGAGCCCCTTCTGCATTGCAACTGAGATCCTTTAATAGCAAAGAACACACATAGTCAGACAGCATAGACATAATAAATCGTTCAGCTTTGTCTCCTTACTCAAACCCAGAACCATAAACCAATCCTCCATATCAACAGGCATATATCAAATTGTAATTTAGATACAACCAATTCTAAATACAACCAATCCTGGACAACATTAGAGGGAGCATAGAATCATTCCAGACACTGCCCCGCTGGGAAAAGTAGGGAGTGACTCTACACAGACACAGTGGAGCAAAAGATATGTTTACACATTGACCTCTCCCCTCTCTCCGGCCCAAGCAACTTAGTCTTGACATAGAACAGATAACTGCAACCTCGCCACAGTATTATACAAAAATACCATTCTGATGAGAAGTAACTTACAAACATATGATGAATATAAAACATCTTACCTATGTTACCAACCAATTCTGATTATTTCCACAACACCTGGCAGGGGATAAACAGGGTGAGTAGACTACTGTGGGTCCTGGCAGGGGATTAACAGGGTGAGTAGACTACTGTGGGTCCTGGCAGGGGATTAACAGGGTGAGTAGACTACTGTGGGTCCTGGCAGGGGATAAACAGGGTGAGTAGACTACTGTGGGTCCTGGGGTCCTGGCAGGGGATAAACAGGGGGTCCTGGCAGGGGATAGACTACTGTGGGTCCTGGCAGGGGATTAACAGGGTGAGTAGACTACTGTGGGTCCTGGCAGGGGATAAACAGGGTGAGTAGACTACTGTGGGTCCTGGCAGGGGATAAACAGGGTGAGTAGACTACTGTGGGTCCTGGCAGGGGATAAACAGGGTGAGTAGACTACTGTGGGTCCTGGCAGGGGATTAACAGGGTGAGTAGACTACTGTGGGTCCTGGCAGGGGATAAACAGGGTGAGTAGACTACTGTGGGTCCTGGCAGGGGATAAACAGGGTGAGTAGCCAGCTGTGGGTCCTGGCAGGGGATAAACAGGGTGAGTAGACTACTGTGGGTCCTGGCAGGGGATTAACAGGGTGAGTAGACTACTGTGGGTCCTGGCAGGGGATTAACAGGGTGAGTAGACTACTGTGGGTCCTGGCAGGGGATAAACAGGGTGAGTAGCCAGCTGTGGGTCCTGGCAGGGGATAAACAGGGTGAGTAGACTACTGTGGGTCCTGGCAGGGGATTAACAGGGTGAGTAGACTACTGTGGGTCCTGGCAGGGGATTAACAGGGTGAGTAGACTACTGTGGGTCCTGGCAGGGGATTAACAGGGTGAGTAGACTACTGTGGGTCCTGGCAGGGGATTAACAGGGTGAGTAGACTACTTTGGGTCCTGGCAGGGGATAAACAGGGTGAGTAGACTACTGTGGGTCCTGGCAGGGGATTAACAGGGTGAGTAGACTACTGTGGGTCCTGGCAGGGGATAAACAGGGTGAGTAGACTACTGTGGGTCCTGGCAGGGGATTAACAGGGTGAGTAGACTACTGTGGGTCCTGGCAGGGGATAAACAGGGTGAGTAGCCAGCTGTGGGTCCTGGCAGGGGATAAACAGGGTGAGTAGACTACTGTGGGTCCTGGCAGGGGATAAACAGGGTGAGTAGACTACTGTGGGTCCTGGCAGGGGATAAACAGGGTGAGTAGACTACTGTGGGTCCTGGCAGGGGATAAACAGGGTGAGTAGACTACTGTGGGTCCTGGCAGGGGATTAACAGGGTGAGTAGACTACTGTGGGTCCTGGCAGGGGATAAACAGGGTCAGTAGCCAGCTGTGGGTCCTGGCAGGGGATAAACTCCAAGTACCATAGTTAATAATTCTCATCAAGAAGCTTGACTGAGTTATGGCACACACTGAAAATACCATCTCTGAACTGGTGATGACCTGTGCTTCCACCGGAAATAAATGATTAAAGGGGACAGAGAGAAAGAAAGGACAGCTTGTCTCTTGGGAAAGTCAAGCGTTAAGGGAGGGAAGTTGTGGATGTTATAGTGGTCTGTTCTTTGCCTTGTTTGAGTGTCAAGAAGAGTAATGCTATGCATTTAGTCAGAAGTGTGTTATGTTCACTGTGTGTGTGTTTGCGGGAGAGGAGAGAGAGAGGAGAGCGAGAAGGAGCAGGCTTGTGTTTCATTAGGTTTACTGTCTGTGTTCATGTGTGTACTGCTGTGTGTGTGTACTGCTGTGTGTGTGTGTACTGCTGTGTGTGTGTACTGCAGTGTGTGTGTGTGTGTGTGTGTGTTTGTTTGTTTGCATGTGTGTGTGCAGTACGCTGCAGGACTAAGAGCTTCATTATGGCAGCCATTGACGTTACTGTGACATGGGCAGCTGGTGCTGTTGTCCCGGAGCCCCTGGGAACGAACTGGTGCTGCTGTGCCGGAGCCCCCTGGGAACGAACTGGTGCTGCTGTCCCGGAGCCCCCTGGGAACTAACTGGTGCTGCTGTCTCGGAGCCCCCTGGGAACGAACTGGTGCTGCTGTCCATGAGCCCCCTGGGAACGAACTGGTGCTGCTGTCCCGGAGCCCCCTGGGAACGAACTGGTGCTGCTGTCCCGGAGCCCCCTGGGAACGAACTGGTGCTGCTGTCTTGGAGCCCCCTGGGAACAAACTGGTGCTGCTGTCCATGAGCCCCCTGGGAACGAACTGGTGCTGCTGTCTCGGAGCCCCCTGGGAACGAACTGGTGCTGCTGTCTCGGAGCCACCTGGGAATGAACTGGTGCTGCTGTCTCGGAGCCCCCTGGGAACGAACTGGTGCTGCTGTCTCGGAGCCCCCTGGGAACTAACTGGCTGAACACTGTCAATGGAAATCACTGGTCTCTCCTCCTTTTCTCATCCCTCTTTTATTCATTCTTCTCTCTGCACTTCTCCTCCCTCTTCATGTTTGTCTATCGCTGCCTCTCACTGCAGGCCATATAGCCTACCCTCCACACGCTATCTAGATCAAATATGAATAGATTTTACTAGGCATGTCAGTTAAGACCATGACGGCCTACACGGGCCAAACCGGATGACGCTGGGCCAATTGTGCGCCGTCCTGCGGGACTCTCAATCACGGCCGGTTGTGATACAGCCTGGGTTCGAACCAGGGTGTCTGTAGTGACACCTCTAGCACTGAGATGCAGTGCCTTAGACGTTGTGCCACTCGGGAGCCCAGGTATATTTCTATGTATTTCACACTCTCTTTATGGGACACTGGGAATCCCAGGGTTCTACACCTTTGATTACTGTGTGTTGAAACATAACTTCCATCCATAGACGCTAACTACGGAATGCCGAATGCCTTGGTAATGCCTTGGTAATGCCTGGTTAATGCATTGGTAATGCCTTGGTAATGCCTTGGTAATGCCTTGGTAATGCATTGGTAATGCCTTTGCAATGCCCTGGTAACGCCTGGTTAATGCATTGGTAATGCCTTGGTAATGCATTGGAAATGGCTGGTTAATGCCTGGTTAATGCCTGGTTAATGCCTTGGCAATGCATTGGTAATGCCTTGGTAATGCCTCGGCAATGCATTGGTAATGCCTTGGTAATGCCTTGGTAATGCCAGGTTAATGCCTTGGTAATGCCTTGGTAAATGCCTCGGTAATGCATTGGTAATGCCTGGTTAATGCCTTGGTAATGCCTTGGTAATGCATTGGAAATGCCTGGTTATGCCTTGGTAATGCCTTGGAAATGCCTGGTTAATGCCTGGTTAATGTCTTGGCAATGCCTTGGTAATGCCTTGGTAATGTCTGGTTAATGCCTGGTTAATGCCTTGGTAATGCATTGGTAATGCATAGGAAATGTCTGGTTAATGCCTGGTTAATGCCTTGGTAATGCCTGGTTAATGCCTTGGTAATGCCTTGGTAATACCTGGTTAATGCCTTGGTAATGCCTTGGTAATGCCCCGGTAATGCATTGGTAATGCCTGGTTAATGCCTTGGTAATGCATTGGTAATGCCCGGTCAATGCATCGGTAATGCATTGGTAATGTCTGGGTAATGCCTTGGTAATGCATTGGCAATGCATCAGTAATGCCTTGGTAATGCCCGGTTAATGCCTCAGTAATGCATTGGTAATGCCTTGGTAATGCCTGGTAATGCCTGGTTAATGCCCTGGTAATGCCTTGGTAATGCATTGTAAATGCCTGGTTAATGCCCTGGTAATGCCTTGGTAATGCATTGGAAATGCCTGGTTAATGCCTTGTTAATGCATTGGTAATGCATTGGTAATGCCTGGTTAATGCCTGGTTAATGCCTTGGTAATGCCTGGTTAATGCATTGGTAATGCCTGGTTAATGCCTGGTTAATGCCTTGATAATGCATTGAGTTCTCGGGAGCAAGATGAAGCCATAAATGACCAAAGCCATACTGTCGTCTCCTGTCAGGCTGTCTATTATAAAATAAACGAGATGTTTCACTTTTACAAAATGTAATGTTAAATGAAAAAGTGTGTTTCTGTCTGTGGTGTCTTGCAATAATGTTGCTTTGTATTTCAAGGCCATTGCCTTAATTTGGCTCTGCAGGAATGTTTGCTGTAGGAGTGTTGTGTTGTTTGATGTGACAAGCTGACCTAATTACCCACTAACGAGTTACAACAAGGCACAGCTGAACACCATTAGCCCTATACCTTCTGAGTTCTGCCCTGCGATTGGCTGCTGCTATGAGACCTACAGCTTGCACAAAAAGGAAATGTACAGTGGAGTTGACTGACTAGCTGTGTTTGGTTGTTTGTCAATAAAAACGATTCTTTTGGACTTCGAAAAGAGCTCTGGAGAGTTTTGTGAACTGTTCCACTGTCTTGACTTGCACTGGCCAAGTGTTATCGTTTTTGGGGGTTTTATGTCGTGGAGATTGAGGCTTCATATGTAGAGAGATGGATTCTTTTTTTCCTGAAGCATGAACAACTTCCTAGACAAAGGATAAGCAAATGCTAAATTGGATGTTTGAAGTTGCGAAGAACTATTCATGGAATCATTTCCTTTCTCCCTTCAAGGTTATGTTTCCTAGTAGTCTCTTTTTATCATGTTCTACAATAGTGGGTTTGGCCTCGTGTCAGACTGTGATGAAGGGTGAATCATCCCCCTTTCCCAGTTACGGCTCTCCTCCTTCTTCTTCCTCTCTTATCATACATGTTCTTAGTTAAAGCAGTGGGTAACACATTATGACACGGTCGTAACCATGTTATAACCTGTCATAATGTGGTCATAACACTGTCACGTCACATGTATTCAGACCTGTAGTGACATATATTGCATTGTATTTTTTATAGCTGGTTATGACACCTACATAAGAGTGTCAAAACCCCCAAACCTACCACTCAAGACAAACCATTACATTACACGGTAGCCTACTATATTTACGTTATGTAACATTTTCTGGAATTGACCACGTATATTTTTTCATTGAAATTGCACCCAAATTGATGTCAGACATGTACCTACTCCAATTGCTCTGTTTGTGATGACTGGGATGAATGCAGGCGCAGGACAAGACACCCTCTTAGTGACTGATGACAAACTAGAAAAATGAAAGGAAACATCTTGGCCGGGAAAAAACACATTTGATTAAATGTGGGTTTTGACACTCTTATGTAGGTGTCATAACCGGCCATAAAATAACACAACAGGTGTAAATATATGGGTCATGACACTGCGCCCGGGCCGCCACAGGAGTCGCTAGTGCGCAATGAGACAAGGAAATCCCTACCGGCCAAACCCGGACGACGCTAGGCCAATTGTGCGTCGCCCCACGGACCTCCCGGTCGCGGCCAGTTACGACAGAGCCTGGGCGCGAACCCAGAGTCTCTGGTAGTACAGCGCCCTTAACCACTGCGCCACCCGGGAGGCCCAACATTTGATCATTTTCCACGACTGTTGCATTGTGGTTAGAACACTGCATCAGTCAACTCAATCTAGCTAATCCAACCCAGCAACCCTTTTCCCTACCAATATTTTATACATAACAGGCTAAATCTGTACTGTAATCCTAGGAGAGCCTAACATATGTTTCAGGGTAGATTGACTTGACAATCACATGACATTAACAAGGTCTAGAGCGGACCGTATCTAGACCATGTGCGAAGCTCTTGCCAAAAACGTGTCAAATAAGAATGAGTAACAGCAGGCTGAGGGTCTGGGGCTGTTTAAAGAGGATTTCCCATCATGCCTCTAAGTTATTGATGAAACCTGAGATGCGACGTGTGAGTGTAACCTATTCAGATTGAGCTGCTCTCTTTATTGGCATGGAAAATATCTCCCTCTCTCTCTCTCTCTCTCCCTCTGTTCTCTTCTCACACTCCTTCTGTTCTCTTCTCGCTCGCTCTCCCTCTGTTCTCTTCTCACTCGCTCTCCCTCTGTTCTCTTCTCGCTCTCCCTCTGTTCTCTTCTCACACTCCCTCTGTTCTCTTCTCACACTCCCTCTGTTCTCTTCTCACTCTCCCTCTGTTCTCTTCTCCCTCTCCCTCTGTTCTCTTCTCGCTCTCCCTATGTTCTCTTCTCGCTCTCCCTCTGTTCTCTTCTCCCTCTCCCTCTGTTCTCTTCTCTCTCTCCCTCTGTTCTCTTCTCCCTCTCCCTCTGTTCTCTTCTCTCTCTCCCTCTGTTCTCTTCTCACTCTCTCCCTCTGTTCTCTTCTCACTCTCCCTCTGTTCTCTTCTCACTCTCTCCCTCTGTTCTCTTCTCACTCTCTCCCTCTGTTCTCTTCCCCCTCTGTTCTCTTCTCTCTCTCCCTCTGTTCTCTTCTCCCTCTCCCTCTGTTCTCTTCTCCCTCTCCCTCTGTTCTCTTCTCCCTCTGTTCTCTTCTCGCTCTCCCTCTGTTCTCTTCTCCCTCTCCCTCTGTTCTCTTCTCCCTCTCCCTCTGTTCTCTTCTCCCTCTCCCTCTGTTCTCTTCTCCCTCTCCCTCTGTTCTCTTCTCCCTCTCCCTCTGTTCTCTTCTCCCTCTCCCTCTGTTCTCTTCTAACTCTCCCTCTGTTCTCTTCTCACTCTCCCTCTGTTCTCTTCTCCCTCTCCCTCTGTTCTCTTCTCTCTCCCTCTGTTATCTTCTCCCTCTCCCTCTGTTCTCTTCTCCCTCTCCCTCTGTTCTCTTCTCCCTCTCCCTCTGTTCTCTTCTCTCTCTCCCTCTGTTCTCTTCTCACTCTCTCCCTCTGTTCTCTTCTCACTCTCCCTCTGTTCTCTTCTCACTCTCTCCCTCTGTTCTCTTCTCACTCTCTCCCTCTGTTCTCTTCTCACTCTCTCCCTCTGTTCTCTTCCCCCTCTGTTCTCTTCTCTCTCTCCCTCTGTTCTCTTCTCCCTCTCCCTCTGTTCTCTTCTCCCTCTCCCTCTGTTCTCTTCTCCCTCTGTTCTCTTCTCACTCTCCCTCTGTTCTCTTCTCACTCTCTCCCTCTGTTCTCTTCTCTCTCCCTCTGTTCTCTTCTCACTCTCACTCTGTTCTCTTCTCTCTCTCCCTCTGTTCTCTTCTCCCTCTCCCTCTGTTCTCTTCTCCCTCTCCCTCTGTTCTCTTCTCCCTCTGTTCTCTTCTCCCTCTCCCTCTGTTCTCTTCTCCCTCTGTTCTCTTCTCACTCTCCCTCTGTTCTCTTCTCACTCTCTCCCTCTGTTCTCTTCTCTCTCCCTCTGTTCTCTTCTCACTCTCACTCTGTTCTCTCTCTCCCTCTCTTCTCTTCTCTCTCTCCCTCTGTTCTCTTCTCACACTCCCTCTGTTCTCTTCTCTCTCTCCCTCTGTTCTCTTCTCTCTCTCCCTCTGTTCTCTTCTCTCTCTCCCTCTGTTCTCTTCTCACACTCCCTCTGTTCTCTTCTCACTCTCCCTCCCTTTTATTTCTCCATTTCCATGTCATTTTCCACTGCCAGTTTCATCTTGATTTGGTCTGGCAGGGTGGACTCACACAGACCTGCAGCCACTACAGAATGCACTTCCTGTAAAGCCAGTAAGAAGGAAGATATTTGTGTGCTCTAAAATGACATCCGGTAAAAGTAGACCTGCCACAGGACAGGTACAGTGTAAATGTATGTTAACTGATCATACTATTTATGTCAATTTAATGGCTAGATATAGTTTGTAGATGATTCCTCAAAGATGTATTTGATCATATTGTAGGTGTATATGTGTTGTACATGTCTTTATCTAATGACCTTCCTGGCATTAGGTTAAACAAAATAAATGCACTTCACTAACCAACACATGCATACAATAACACATAGACATACTGTATACACACACACGCACACGCGCACACGCACACGCACACGCACACACACACACACACACACACACACACACACACACACACACACACACACACACACACACACACACACACACACACACACACACACACACACACACACACACACACACACACACACACCCCTGTAGGCTACTTTACTTGACAAACTGTAACATGACGAGGACGCCGCTCGAACCCTAATCCTCCTCTTCTCTTGTCCCTCGCCACACTGGAGGATGAAGAACTGGAATACAGCGTTATAAGGGGTGGATGGAAGGAGTTAGGGGGAGAAAAGAGATCAGATCTTCCCCCCTGACATTCGTCTTATAACTGCAGGGCCCCTTTTCAAAGCAATCTAAATGATGGAGCAGCTAAAAGCCCAGTGAGGCTCTTTCAGCTCCACCCAGCCAGTCGATATCCTACCGGCTGTTGGATGTTGCCACAGGGTCTGAAACCTACAGGCAACGTTTGGGTGGGCGTGTTTTCTTTATGCTGCTGTATTCTCCTGTCATACACAACCGGGACATCTTTCCCCAGAGATTACACATAGATGGAGAGGGAGAGGGTGGAGGAGAGAGAGAGTGGGTGGAGGGGAGAGGGGGCGGGAGAGAGAGGGTGGAGGGGAGAGGGGGTGGGAGAGAGAGGGTTGAGGGGAGAGGGGGCGGGAGAGAGAGAGAGCGTGGAGGGGAGAGGGGGCTGGAGAGAGAGAGAGAGCGTGGAGGGGAGAGGGGCGGGAGAGAGAGAGAGAGTGGAGGGGAGAGGGGGCTGGAGAGAGAGAGAGAGCGTGGAGGGGAGAGGGGCGGGAGAGAGAGGGTGGAGGGGAGAGGGGGTGGGAGAGAGAGGGTGGAGGGGAGAGGGGGCGGGAGAGAGAGAGAGCGTGGAGGGGAGAGGGGGCTGGAGAGAGAGAGAGAGCGTGGAGGGGAGAGGGGCGGGAGAGAGAGGGTGGAGGGGAGAGGGGCGGGAGAGAGAGAGAGGGTGGAGGGGAGAGGGGCGGGAGAGAGAGAGCGTGGAGGGGAGAGGGGGCGGGGGAGAGAGAGGGTGGAGGGGAGAGGGGCGGAAGAGAGAGGGTGGAGGGGAGGGGAAGGGAGAGAGCGGGTGGAGGGAGAGGGGCGGGGGAGAGAGGGTAGAGGGGAGAGGGGGAGAGAGAGGGTGGAGGGGAGAGGGGCGGGAGAGAGAGGGTAGAGGGGAGAGGGGGCGGGAGAGAGAGGGTGGAGGGGAGGGGAAGGGAGAGAGCGGGTGGAGGGGAGGGGTGGAGGAGAGAGAGGAGAGTGGAGAGGGGGATGGTGGGAAAGGGTGGAGGAGAGGGGGAGGGAGAGAAAGGGGAGAGGGGGAGAGAGAAAGAGGGTGGAGGAGAGGGGGAGGGAGAGAGGGGAGTGGAGAGGGGGATGGTGGGAGAGGGTGGAGGAGGAGAGGGGAATGGTGGGAGAGGGTGGTGGAGAGGGGGAGGGAGTCAGGGTGGAGGAGAGGGGGAGGGAGACAGAGGGTGGAGGAGAGGGGAGGGAGACAGAGGGTGGAGGAGAGGGGGATGGTGGGAGAGGGTGGAGGAGAGGGGGAGGGAGACAGAGGGTGGAGGATAGGGGAGGGAGACAGAGGGTGGAGGAGAGGGGAGGGAGACAAGGGGTGGAGGAGAGGGGAGGGAGACAGAGGGTGGAGGAGAGGGGGAGGGAGACAGAGGGTGGAGGAGAGGGGGATGGTGGGAGAGGGTGGAGGAGAGGGGGAGGGAGACAGAGGGTGGAGGAGAGGGGGAGGGAGACAGAGGGTGGAGGAGAGTGGGATGGTGGGAGAGGGTGGAGGAGGGGGAGGGAGACAGAGGGTGGGGGGAGGGGGTTGGGGGGGATGGTGGGAGAGGGTGGAGGAGAGGGGGAAGGAGAGACTGTGTCATGGCTGCTGTCACATTGTGTTCTCCATACAGAGGGACTCAACCATACTGTAGAATACAGAGACTCTGACTCCACCACCAGGGGCCTATGACACATACTGGCTCTCATGATGCGGAGATGAATATATCTTTCCCTGTGCAATAGCACTGCAGCAGTTTCTCCCAGGAGTAAAGGTAGCAGTTAGCTGCAGTTGTACCGTTTTTCAAATGTATAGAATAAACATATTCAAACAATATGGTGAATGACCACACATGGATGTAATTAACAAACCCAACCTCTTCCAACAAAGTCAACAAATTGTACAGTCAGTGAACGGCATCTCCAGGTCAATAATAATATGACACATGATATATTCACCGTATAAATAATAGTGAATTATAAAATATAATGTAATAATCCCTCATTACTCATTGTTCAACTCCACTGTTGAAACAACAGAGAAACAGTATTGTGGCAGGTTACAGTCTCTGGTTCTGTGTGCTTGATGCAGATGGCCTCAATGCAGAGCTGGAAGTCCCCTGACAATCCCAGAAAAACAACACTCGACTTCCCTCCAATTCACAGTCAGGGAATAGTAGTGTTTATTTTAATATATCAAAATAAAAGTCCCATCACCGAGTCAGTCACTGCTGTCCCCTTGGTGATGAACCGACTGGACTGAGTCAGTCACTGCTGTCCCCTTGGTGATCAAACGACTGGACTGAGTCAGTCACTGCTGTCCCCTTGGTGATCTAACGACTGGACTGAGTCAGTCACTGCTGTCGCCTTTGTGATCTAACGACTGGACTGAGTCAGTCACTGCTGTCCCCTTGGTGATCAAACGACTGGACTGAGTCAGTCACTGCTGTCCCCTTGGTGATCTAACGACCGGACTGAGTCAGTCACTGCTGTCCCCTTGGTGATCTAACGACCGGACTGAGTCAGTCACTGCTGTCCCCTTGGTGATCTAACGACCGGACTGAGTCAGTCACTGCTGTCCCCTTGGTGATCAAACGACTGGACTGAGTCAGTCACTGCTGTCCCCTTGGTGATCTAACGACCGGACTGAGTCAGTCACTGCTGTCCCCTTGGTGATCTAACGACCGGACTGAGTCAGTCACTGCTGTCCCCTTGGTGATCTAACGACCGGACTGAGTCAGTCACTGCTGTCCCCTTGGTGATCAAACGACTGGACTGAGTCAGTCACTGCTGTCCCCTTGGTGATCTAACGACTGGACTGAGTCAGTCACTGCTGTCCCCTTGGTGATCTAATGACTGGACTGAGTCAGTCACTGCTGTCACATTGGTGATCTAACGACTGGACTGAGTCAGTCACTGCTGTCCCCTTGGTGATCTAATGACTGAACTGAGTCAGTCACTGCTGTCCCCTTGGTGATCACACGACTGGATTGAGTCAGTCACTGCTGTTCCCTTGGTGTTCGAGCGAAAACAGTTTGGCAGGGAGGAAAAGGCCAGATTAGGATTGAAATGCCAAATGAAATGGAAATAGCTTTGAACCACTGCAATACTTTTCATATGAAACCTAATAAAAGGGGGTGAAAGCCTATAATAATATAACACAGTACAAATGGAACACAAACAAACACAGGGAAGCTGAGATGACCCCCTACCTGATATTTAGGCTACTGTACAATACCATAACAGCACAAATGCTCTCCCTTTGAACTTTTCCTCCATAGAGTTGATCTCACCACAGGCCTCAGAGGACTCACAGGTCCATCTACCTGAGCCACAGATGTCTCAGGCTCTCTGTACCGTAGCAACACCGGTTCTGATGTACACTTAGGGTCACAGAGGGTATCAGGGTACTCGGGTCACCCCCAAGGTGGAGGTCAGGAAGCATACGCTGGTTGGAGGACATGGCCCCTGTCATGATGTTGGCCTGTGGGTAAGGTTTATGACCCCCCCCCATAAATACCTTTCTCCCTTCCCTCTTGACTCTACAGAGGGACTCTTGAATAGCCTTTGTTAAACATAAAGAGTCTGGGAACATCAAACAAGTGGGGGAAAGGAAGCATATTTAGGTAATAGAACCAATTGAAAATATGCATTGGTACTTAATGAATATGATGTCAGTTTGGTTGTCATCTGAGACATTATGACTGATGACAGGATGACATAAACTGTATCTGGGAAAGTCTACACATTCTAGTTATCAGATTCACATGGAATTGTTGTGCAATTTAAATTTTTAAATATGACACTATTTGTGAAGAGATTAAATGTAATTTTAGCTTCCAAATGAGAGATTTGGGTTTTCATAAGGTTAGGGCTCTGCTCAATCAGTGGCCCGCCCCTGTGAACAGACATGGGTTATAAACTATGAAACACACCCTTCTCTTCCTCCACTATATAAGCCCTTGACGAAAATGTAACCTCCTGTTCCGAGGTCGATAGGACGACGGTCCATACGTTGAAAAGGACTAACATGTCAACTACAGAACTAAGCCAACCTCACCGTGAGATTTTGTTGTGAATGGTATAAACTTTGAACTCTTATTCACTAAAGAAGTGAGACATCCTAGCCGTTGAGTTAGCAACTGCAGCTGTAAACTTGGGCTCGGAATGAACAGACAGAGTATCCCATCTACCACACAATGACGACACTACAACGTATCCCGTTCACCATCAGAGACACTCTTCAAAGGACTCTGTTGGGCAACACGGCTTTCCATCTACCACCAACCTATTGAAGTGCAGCTCATAGTAAATATTTATTGCATTTCCCTTTTCCAAATGGGCGGTAATTTAGAATGCATAAGATTCTGTATTTACGATAGAGTAGCTGTCTACGGCCCGATAGAGACATAGCTTCTCCCTTTGTTCCTCAAATCTTCCCGCTCTTTCACTCAAACCCAACCCCCGTTCTTTGTGTAACAAGCTGTGATATCTGTTCCATCCACTAGGGACGTTTTCCTTTATGACATCATTTGTAATCAATATATGATTCATTCTGTGTAGATACAATTCTGTGTGATTAGTTAGGTATTTAGTAAATAAATAATTAAACCCAATTTTGTATCGCTGATTCAACTTAGCCAGGGTTCGTGAAGATGAAGAATTTACAACTTTCAGATGAGACTGAAATAATGTGACAATTAATATTGACTGCTATTGATGTAAAATATTACTAGATCTTTCAGAGTTTATTCGGAAGATAACAGCTCTATAAACACTCTTTCGTGGTGCCCCGACTTTCTAGTTAATTACATTTACACGATTAGCTCAATCAGATAATATTAATTACAGACAAGGGATTTTATAGAATAGCATGTCATATCACTTAATCCGGCATAGCCAAAGTCACGACACCCCCTTAAACTCCATAAACAACTTTCTCAATCACAAATAGAGGCACACATCTGGTCGCCAACAGAATGGCCTTCTCAGGAACCATAAAAGTAGTTGTGATCTTAAGTAGAATAATGAGTCCTGGTGGGACTGCTGATTTCATTTTTGTGCAAGACTACACAGCCTCATAAAGGGTAATAATTATCTTTCATGTACCTGTCTTTGCTTGTATCGCAGTCCGTGAGTGTCCACTGGGCCCTTGGAAGCTCAAACATGGCCGGAAAAAAACACCACCTGTCATACAGAAAGGAGAGAGCGGGGAACGGTTGGGGACAGGTGGGTCAGATAGAGAGCAGGGAACGGTTGGGGACAGATGGGTCGGATAGAGAGCAGGGAACGGTTGGGGACAGGTGGGTCGGATAGAGAGCAGGGAACGGTTGGGGACAGGTGGGTCGGATAGAGAGCAGGGAACGGTTAGGGACAGGTGGGTCAGATAGAGAGGAGGGAACGGTTAAGGACAGGTGGGTCGGACAGAGAGCAGGGAACGGTTAAGGACAGGTGGGTCGGACAGAGAGCAGGGAACGGTTGGGGACAGGTGGGTCGGACAGAGAGCAGGGAACGGTTAAGGACAGGTGGGTCGGACAGAGAGCAGGGAACGGTTGGGACAAGTGGGTCAGACAGAGAGCAGGGAACGGTTGGGGACAGGTGGGTCGGACAGAGAGCAGGGAACGGTTAAGGACAGGTGGGTCGGACAGAGAGCAGGGAACGGTTGGGGACAGGTGGGTCGGACAGAGAGCAGGGAACGGTTAAGGACAGGTGGGTCGGACAGAGAGCAGGGAACGGTTGGGACAAGTGGGTCAGACAGAGAGCAGGGAACGGTTGGGGACAGGTGGGTCGGATAGAGAGCAGGGAACGGTTGGGGACAGGTGGGTCGGATAGAGAGCAGGGAACGGTTGGGGACAGGTGGGTCGGATAGAGAGCAGGGAACGGTTGGGGACAGGTGGGTCGGACAGAGAGCAGAGAACGGTTGGGGACAGGTGGGTCGGACAGAGAGCAGGGAACGGTTGGGGACAGGTGGGTCGGATAAAGAGCAGGGAACGGTTGGGGACAGGTGGGTCGGATAGAGAGCAGGGAACGGTTGGGGACAGGTGGGTCGGATAGAGAGCAGGGAACGGTTAGGGACAGGTAGGTCAGATAGAGAGGAGGGAACGGTTAAGGACAGGTGGGTCGGACAGAGAGCAGGGAACGGTTAAGGACAGGTGGGTCGGACAGAGAGCAGGGAACGGTTGGGGACAGGTGGGTCGGACAGAGAGCAGGGAACGGTTAAGGACAGGTGGGTCGGACAGAGAGCAGGGAACGGTTGGGACAAGTGTGTCAGACAGAGAGCAGGGAACGGTTGGGGACAGGTGGGTCGGACAGAGAGCAGGGAACGGTTAAGGACAGGTGGGTCGGACAGAGAGCAGGGAACGGTTGGGGACAGGTGGGTCGGACAGAGAGCAGGGAACGGTTAAGGACAGGTGGGTCGGACAGAGAGCAGGGAACGGTTGGGACAAGTGGGTCAGACAGAGTGCAGGGAACGGTTGGGGACAGGTGGGTCGGATAGAGAGCAGGGAACGGTTGGGGACAGGTGGGTCGGATAGAGAGCAGGGAACGGTTGGGGACAGGTGGGTCGGATAAAGAGCAGGGAACGGTTAAGGACAGGTGAGTCGGATAGAGAGCAGGGAACGGTTGGGGACAGGTGGGTCAGATAGAGAGGAGGGAACGGTTAAGGACAGGTGGGTCGGACAGAGAGCAGGGAACGGTTGGGGACAGGTGGGTCGGATAGAGAGCAGGGAACAGTTAGGGACAGGTGGGTCAGATAGAGAGGAGGGAACGGTTAAGGACAGGTGGGTCGGACAGAGAGCAGGGAACAGTTGGGGACAGGTGGGTCGGACAGAGAGCAGGGAACGGTTAAGGACAGGTGGGTCGGACAGAGAGCAGGGAACGGTTGGGACAAGTGGGTCAGACAGAGAGCAGGGAACGGTTGGGGACAGGTGGGTCGGATAGAGAGCAGGGAACGGTTGGGGACAGGTGGGTCGGATAGAGAGCAGGGAACGGTTGGGGACAGGTGGGTCGGATAGAGAGCAGGGAACGGTTGGGGACAGGTGGGTCGGACAGAGAGCAGAGAACGGTTGGGGACAGGTGGTTCGGACAGAGAGCAGGGAACGGTTGGGGACAGGTGGGTCGGATAAAGAGCAGGGAACGGTTAAGGACAGGTGGGTCGGATAGAGAGCAGGGAACGGTTGGGGACAGGTGGGTCAGATAGAGAGGAGGGAACGGTTAAGGACAGGTGGGTCGGACAGAGAGCAGGGAACGGTTGGGGACAGGTGGGTCGGATAGAGAGCAGGGAACAGTTAGGGACAGGTGGGTCAGATAGAGAGGAGGGAACGTTAAGGACAGGTGGGTCGGACAGAGAGCAGGGAACAGTTAAGGACAGGTGGGTCGGACAGAGAGCAGGAACGGTTGGGGACAGGTGGGTCGGACAGAGAGCAGGGAACGGTTAAGGACAGGTGGGTCGGACAGAGAGCAGGGAACGGTTGGGACAAGTGGGTCAGACAGAGAGCAGGGAACGGTTGGGGACAGGTGGGTCGGACAGAGAGCAGGGAACGTTAAGGACAGGTGGGTCGGACAGAGAGCAGGGAACGGTTGGGGACAGGTGGGTCGGACAGAGAGCAGGGAACGGTTAAGGACAGGTGGGTCGGACAGAGAGCAGGGAACGGTTGGGACAAGTGGGTCAGACAGAGAGCAGGGAACGGTTGGGGACAGGTGGGTCGGACAGAGAGCAGGGAACGGTTAAGGACAGGTGGGTCGGACAGAGAGCAGGGAACGGTTGGGGACAGGTGGGTCGGACAGAGAGCAGGGAACGGTTAAGGACAGGTGGGTCGGACAGAGAGCAGGGAACGGTTGGGACAAGTGGGTCAGACAGAGAGCAGGGAACGGTTGGGGACAGGTGGGTCGGATAGAGAGCAGGGAACGGTTGGGGACAGGTGGGTCGGATAGAGAGCAGGGAACGGTTGGGGACAGGTGGGTCGGATAGAGAGCAGGGAACGGTTGGGGACAGGTGGGTCGGACAGAGAGCAGAGAACGGTTGGGGACAGGTGGGTCGGACAGAGAGCAGGGAACGGTTGGGGACAGGTGGGTCGGATAAAGAGCAGGGAACGGTTGGGGACAGGTGGGTCGGATAGAGAGCAGGGAACGGTTGGGGACAGGTGGGTCGGATAGAGAGCAGGGAACGGTTAGGGACAGGTGGGTCAGATAGAGAGGAGGGAACGGTTAAGGACAGGTGGGTCGGACAGAGAGCAGGGAACGGTTAAGGACAGGTGGGTCGGACAGAGAGCAGGGAACGGTTGGGGACAGGTGGGTCGGACAGAGAGCAGGGAACGGTTAAGGACAGGTGGGTCGGACAGAGAGCAGGGAACGGTTGGGACAAGTGTGTCAGACAGAGAGCAGGGAACGGTTGGGGACAGGTGGGTCGGACAGAGAGCAGGGAACGGTTAAGGACAGGTGGGTAGGACAGAGAGCAGGGAACGGTTGGGGACAGGTGGGTCGGACAGAGAGCAGGGAACGGTTAAGGACAGGTGGGTCGGACAGAGAGCAGGGAACGGTTGGGACAAGTTGGTCAGACAGAGAGCAGGGAACGGTTGGGGACAGGTGGGTCGGATAGAGAGCAGGGAACGGTTGGGGACAGGTTGGTCGGATAGAGAGCAGGGAACGGTTGGGGACAGGTGGGTCGGATAGAGAGCAGGGAACGGTTGGGGACAGGTGGGTCGGACAGAGAGCAGAGAACGGTTGGGGACAGGTGGGTCGGACAGAGAGCAGGGAACGGTTGGGGACAGGTGGGTCGGATAAAGAGCAGGGAACGGTTAAGGACAGGTGAGTCGGATAGAGAGCAGGGAACGGTTGGGGACAGGTGGGTCGGATAGAGAGCAGGGAACAGTTAGGGACAGGTGGGTCAGATAGAGAGGAGGGAACGGTTAAGGACAGGTGGGTCGGACAGAGAGCAGGGAACAGTTGGGGACAGGTGGGTCGGACAGAGAGCAGGGAACGGTTAAGGACAGGTGGGTCGGACAGAGAGCAGGGAACGGTTGGGACAAGTGGGTCAGACAGAGAGCAGGGAACGGTTGGGGACAGGTGGGTCGGATAGAGAGCAGGGAACGGTTGGGGACAGGTGGGTCGGATAGAGAGCAGGGAACGGTTGGGGACAGGTGGGTCGGATAGAGAGCAGGGAACGGTTGGGGACAGGTGGGTCGGACAGAGAGCAGAGAACGGTTGGGGACAGGTGGTTCGGACAGAGAGCAGGGAACGGTTGGGGACAGGTGGGTCGGATAAAGAGCAGGGAACGGTTAAGGACAGGTGGGTCGGATAGAGAGCAGGGAACGGTTGGGGACAGGTGGGTCAGATAGAGAGGAGGGAACGGTTAAGGACAGGTGGGTCGGACAGAGAGCAGGGAACGGTTGGGGACAGGTGGGTCGGATAGAGAGCAGGGAACAGTTAGGGACAGGTGGGTCAGATAGAGAGGAGGGAACGGTTAAGGACAGGTGGGTCGGACAGAGAGCAGGGAACAGTTAAGGACAGGTGGGTCGGACAGAGAGCAGGGAACGGTTGGGGACAGGTGGGTCGGACAGAGAGCAGGGAACGGTTAGGGACAGGTGGTTCGGACAGAGAGGAGGGAACGGTTGGGGACAGGTGGGTCGGACAGAGAGCAGGGAACGGTTGGGGACAGGTGGGTCGGATAGAGAGCAGGGAACGGTTAAGGACAGGTGGGTCAGATAGAGAGCAGGGAACGGTTGGGGACAGGTGGGTCAGATAGAGAGGAGGGAACGGTTAAGGACAGGTGGGTCGGACAGAGAGCAGGGAACGGTTAAGGACAGGTGGGTCGGACAGAGAGCAGGGAACGGTTAAGGACAGGTGGGTCGGACAGAGAGCAGGGAACGGTTAGGGACAGGTGGGTCGGACAGAGAGCAGGGAACGGTTAAGGGCAGGTGGTTCGGACAGAGAGGAGGGAACGGTTAAGGACAGGTGGTTCGGACAGAGAGGAGGGAACGGTTAGGGACAGGTGGGTCGGACAGAGAGCAGGGAACGGTTAAGGACAGGTGGGTCGGACAGAGAGCAGGGAACGGTTGGGGACAGGTGGGTCGGACAGAGAGCAGGGAACGGTTAAGGACAGGTGGGTCGGACAGAGAGCAGGGAACGGTTGGGACAAGTGGGTCAGACAGAGAGCAGGGAACGGTTGGGGACAGGTGGGTCGGATAGAGAGCAGGGAACGGTTGGGGACAGGTGGGTCGGATAGAGAGCAGGGAACGGTTTGGGACAGGTGGGTCGGATAGAGAGCAGGGAACGGTTGGGGACAGGTGGGTCGGACAGAGAGCAGAGAACGGTTGGGGACAGGTGGGTCGGACAGAGAGCAGGGAACGGTTGGGGACAGGTGGGTCGGATAAAGAGCAGGGAACGGTTAAGGACAGGTGAGTCGGATAGAGAGCAGGGAACGGTTGGGGACAGGTGGGTCAGATAGAGAGGAGGGAACGGTTAAGGACAGGTGGGTCGGACAGAGAGCAGGGAACGGTTGGGGACAGGTGGGTCGGATAGAGAGCAGGGAACAGTTAGGGACAGGTGGGTCAGATAGAGAGGAGGGAACGGTTAAGGACAGGTGGGTCGGACAGAGAGCAGGGAACAGTTGGGGACAGGTGGGTCGGACAGAGAGCAGGAACGTTAAGGACAGGTGGGTCGGACAGAGAGCAGGGAACGGTTGGGACAAGTGGGTCAGACAGAGAGCAGGGAACGGTTGGGGACAGGTGGGTCGGATAGAGAGCAGGGAACGGTTGGGGACAGGTGGGTCGGATAGAGAGCAGGGAACGGTTGGGGACAGGTGGGTCGGATAGAGAGCAGGGAACGGTTGGGGACAGGTGGGTCGGACAGAGAGCAGAGAACGGTTGGGGACAGGTGGTTCGGACAGAGAGCAGGGAACGGTTGGGGACAGGTGGGTCGGATAAAGAGCAGGGAACGGTTAAGGACAGGTGGGTCGGATAGAGAGCAGGGAACGGTTGGGGACAGGTGGGTCAGATAGAGAGGAGGGAACGGTTAAGGACAGGTGGGTCGGACAGAGAGCAGGGAACGGTTGGGGACAGGTGGGTCGGATAGAGAGCAGGGAACAGTTAGGGACAGGTGGGTCAGATAGAGAGGAGGAACGGTTAAGGACAGGTGGGTCGGACAGAGAGCAGGGAACAGTTAAGGACAGGTGGGTCGGACAGAGAGCAGGGAACGGTTGGGGACAGGTGGGTCGGACAGAGAGCAGGGAACGGTTAGGGACAGGTGGTTCGGACAGAGAGGAGGGAACGGTTGGGGACAGGTGGGTCGGACAGAGAGCAGGGAACGGTTGGGGACAGGTGGGTCGGATAGAGAGCAGGGAAACGGTTAAGGACAGGTGGGTCAGATAGAGAGCAGGGAACGGTTGGGGACAGGTGGGTCAGATAGAGAGGAGGGAACGGTTAAGGACAGGTGGGTCGGACAGAGAGCAGGGAACGGTTGGGGACAGGTGGGTCGGATAGAGAGCAGGGAACAGTTAGGGACAGGTGGGTCAGAGTTAGAGAGGAGGGAACGGTTAAGGACAGGTGGGTCGGACAGAGAGCAGGGAACGGTTGGGACAAGTGGGTCAGAGAGCAGGGAACGGAGGGACAGGGGTTCGGACAGAGAGGAGGGAACGGTTGGGGACAGGTGGGTCGGACAGAGAGCAGGGAACGGTTGGGGACAGGTGGGTCAGATAGAGAGGAGGAACGGTTAAGGACAGGTGGGTCAGATAGACAGGGAACGGTTGGGACAGGTGGGTCAGATAGAGAGGAGGGAACGGTTAAGGACAGGTGGGTCGGACAGAGAGCAGGGAACGGTTAAGGACAGGTGGGTCGGACAGAGAGCAGGGACGTTAAGGACAGGTGGGTCGGACAGAGAGCAGGGAACGTTAGGGGCAGGTGGGTCGGACAGAGAGGAGGGAACGGTTAGGGACAGGTGGTTCGGACAGAGAGGAGGGAACGGTTGGGGACAGGTGGGTCGGACAGAGAGCAGGGAACGGTTGGGGACAGGTGGGTCGGACAGAGAGCAGGGAACGGTTGGGGACAGGTGGGTCAGATAGGACAGAGAGGTGGGTCAGATAGAGAGGAGGGAACGGTTAAGGACAGGTGGGTCGGACAGAGAGCAGGGAACGGTTGGGGACAGGTGGGTCAGATAGAGAGCAGGGAACAGTTAGGGACAGGTGGGTCAGATAGAGAGGAGGGAACGGTAGAGGTGGGTCGGAGAGAGCAGGGAACGGTTGGGGACAGGTGGGTCAGACAGAGAGCAGGGAACGGTTTGGGACAGGTGGGTCGGATAGAGAGCAGGGAACGGTTGGGGACAGGTGGGTCGGATAGAGAGCAGGGAACGGTTGGGGACAGGTGGGTCGGACAGAGAGCAGGAACGGTTGGGGACAGGTGGGTCGGATAGAGAGCAGAGAACGGTTGGGGACAGGTGGGTCGGATAGAGAGCAGGGAACGGTTGGGGACAGGTGGGTCAGATAAAGAGCAGGGAACGGTTGGGGACAGGTGGGTCGGATAGAGAGCAGGGAACGGTTGGGGACAGGTGGGTCGGATAGAGAGCAGGGAACAGTTAGGGACAGGTGGGTCAGATAGAGAGGAGGGAACGGTTAAGGACAGGTGGGTCGGACAGAGAGCAGGGAACAGTTGGGGACAGGTGGGTCGGACAGAGAGCAGGGAACGGTTAAGGACAGGTGGGTCGGACAGAGAGCAGGGAACGGTTGGGACAAGTGGGTCAGACAGAGAGCAGGGAACGGTTGGGGACAGGTGGGTCGGACAGAGAGCAGGGGTTAACAGGTTGGGGACAGGTGGGTGGGTCGGACAGAGAGCAGGGAACGGTTAAGGACAGGTGGGTCGGACAGAGAGCAGGGAACGGTTGGGGACAGGTGGGTCAGACAGAGAGCAGAGAACGGTTGGGGACAGGTGGGTCGGATAGAGAGCAGGGAACGGTTGGGGACAGGTGGGTCAGATAAAGAGGAGGGAACGGTTAAGGACAGGTGGGTCGGACAGAGAGCAGGGAACGGTTGGGGACAGGTGGGTCAGATAGAGAGGAGGGAACAGTTAAGGACAGGTGGGTCAGATAGACAGAGAGCAGGTGGGTCGGACAGAGAGCAGGGAACAGTTGGGGACAGGTGGGTCGGATAGAGAGCAGGGAACAGTTAGGGACAGGTGGGTCAGATAGAGAGGAGGGAACGGTTGGGACAGGTGGGTCGGACAGAGAGCAGGGAACAGTTAAGGACAGGTGGGTCGGACAGAGAGCAGGGAACGGTTGGGGACAGGTGGGTCGGACAGAGAGCAGGGAACGGTTAGGGACAGGTGGTTCGGACAGAGAGGAGGGAACGGTTGGGGACAGGTGGGTCGGACAGAGAGCAGGGAACGGTTGGGGACAGGTGGGTCGGATAGAGAGCAGGGAACGGTTAAGGACAGGTGGGTCAGATAGAGAGCAGGGAACGGTTGGGGACAGGTGGGTCAGATAGAGAGGAGGGAACGGTTAAGGACAGGTGGGTCGGACAGAGAGCAGGGAACGGTTGGGGACAGGTGGGTCGGATAGAGAGCAGGGAACAGTTAGGGACAGGTGGGTCAGATAGAGAGGAGGGAACGGTTAAGGACAGGTGGGTCGGACAGAGAGCAGGGAACGGTTGGGACAAGTGGGTCAGACAGAGAGCAGGGAACGGTTGGGGACAGGTGGGTCGGATAGACAGCAGGGAACGGTTGGGGACATGTGGGTCGGATAGAGAGCAGGGAACGGTTGGGGACAGGTGGGTCGGATAGAGAGCAGGGAACGGTTGGGGACAGGTGGGTCAGATAGAGAGGAGAGAACGGTTGGGGACAGGTGGGTCGGACAGAGAGCAGGGAACGGTTGGGGACAGGTGGGTCGGATAAAGAGCAGGGAACGGTTAAGGACAGGTGGGTCGGATAGAGAGCAGGGAACGGTTAGGGACAGGTGGGTCGGACAGAGAGCAGGGAACGGTTAAGGGCAGGTGGTTCGGACAGAGAGGAGGGAACGGTTAAGGACAGGTGGTTCGGACAGAGAGGAGGGAACGGTTAGGGACAGGTAGGTCGGACAGAGAGGAGGGAACGGTTAAGGACCGGGGGGTTGGACAGAGAGCAGGGAACGGTTAAGGACAGGTCGGTCGGACAGAGAGCAGGGAACGGTTAGGGACAGGTGGTTCGGACAGAGAGGAGGGAACGGTTAGGGACAGGTGGGTCGGACAGAGAGGAGGGAACGGTTAAGGACAGGTGGTTCGGACAGAGAGGAGGGAACGGTTAGGGACAGGTGGGTCGGACAGACAGGAGGGAACGGTTAAGGACAGGTGGTTCGGACAGAGAGGAGGGAACGGTTAGGGACAGGTGGGTCGGACAGAGAGGAGGGAACGGTTAAGGACAGGTGGTTCGGACAGAGAGGAGGGAACGGTTAGGGACAGGTGGGTCGGACAGAGAGGAGGGAACGGTTAAGGACCGGGGGGTTGGACAGAGAGCAGGGAACGGTAATGGACCGGGGGGTTGGACAGAGAGGAGTGAACGGTTAGGGACAGGTGGGTCGGACAGAGAGCAGGGAACGGTTAAGGACAGGTGGTTCGGACAGAGAGGAGGGAACGGTTAGGGACAGGTGGGTCGGACAGAGAGGAGGGAACGGTTAAGGACCGGTGGGTCGGACAGAGAGCAGGGAACGGTTAAGGACAGGTGGGTCGGACAGAGAGCAGGGAACGGTTAAGGACAGGTGAGTCGGACAGAGAGCAGGGAACGGTTAAGGACAGGTGGGTCGGACAGAGAGCAGGGAACGGTTAAGGACAGGTGGGTCGGACAGAAAGCAGGGAACGGTTAGGGACAGGTGGGTCGGACAGAGAGCAGGGAACGGTTAAGGACAGGTGGTTCGGACAGAGAGGAGGGAACGGTTAGGGACAGGTGGGTCGGACAGACAGGAGGGAACGGTTAAGGACCGGGGGGTTGGACAGAGAAGAGATATTTACACTGTTTTCTTCTACTTTTCTTTCTTTTACTTTCACTTCTTATTTTTTATCCTTTAAATTTACGACGAAAAAAAACAAAAACATTCTTTCTGCTTTTCATTTGTCTTCAGTTTTCTATCAAAAGAACAGCCAACAAGTGATTTGTGGATTTTCTATCAGTGTTGTTGGCAGAGGTTGAAAAACCCATGTACGGGAAAACAAGGAATTCATCACTGATCAAACATGTTTTCTGGACATGGCTGAACCCCCAAATACTAGGCGCTGTCACCACCCCATGATGGAGGGGAGACACTTGTTTCAATCAATGAGAATGTCAGATACAAACCTATATTTTCCTCACAGGTACAGTATATGTCGGCCAATCCTCCTCCGCCAATCCTCCTCCGCCAATCCTCCTCCGCCAATCCTCCTCCGCCAAGCCTCCTCCGCCAAGCCTCCTCCGCCAAGCCTCCTCCGCCAATCCTCCTCCGCCAATCCTCCTCCGCCAATCCTCCTCCGCCAAGCCTCCTCCGCCAATCCTCCTCCGCCAATCCCCATCCACCTCCTTTGATTAGAAGTAAGCCGTCAGAGACCAAGCGAGATGTCACTGTAGGTTGAGATCTTTGTGTAAAACCTTACCACTCCAATGGTTTCAGAAAATGTCATCCCTCACTCCCTATAACGTTTTCTATGAGGCTGGAAATTCTTTAATAGCAGAGCAATTAATGATATTGACGTATTCTAGCATTGTTCATCCATTTATGTATGTGCAAAGCTGTCATCAAGGCAAAGGGTGGCTACTATGAAGAATCTAAATTTGTTTAAAACGTTTTTGGTTGCTACATGGTTCCATATGTGTTATTTCATAGTTGTGACGTCTTCATTATTATTCTACAATGTAGAACAAAGTAAAAATAAAGAAAAACCCTTGAATGAGTAGGTGTCCAAATGTTTGACTGGTACTGTAGATGTAGAGGTCTTTATGCAGAATGGATGCACTTCCACTTCCACTGCTGACGCAGGTGTGTTGACTCTCAAGCATGTATTTATGAAATTCCATTCTCTGATATGCGTATCGAAACTTCATGCACTAAAGACTACCACCTGACTTTCATACTGTTTGTTTTGGGGAGAGATACAGTAACACGGTTGATAAATTAAAATGTCATTTATTATGTCAAAGCCTTAGTTTTGTGGATCATTTGACAATTTGACAATGTGTGAGGAGATGTGAATAAATGCTTCTGTATTGTCTGGTTTCTTCCCTTGACCCATTCAGGTCCTTAGATGTTATTGTTAAGGAAACCATTGGTTATCAAGTAGATCATGTATTGTGAATTGAACGTGCTGCTGCCACTACTGCTGTTGTCGTCAACACCATCTGTGTCTGTCTGCCTATCGATAGCTGGTGCTAATGTGCAGCGACAACCAGGATTATCACACACACACACACACACACACACACACACCTTCCCACCTTCCCACCCAAGACCTACACACTCAGCCAGTATGGCAGGCTGCTAGAGTGAACCGCCACAGAGAGAGAGTTAATATTTGTATTTATTATGGATCCCCATTAGTTCCTGCCAAGGCAGCAGCTACTCTTCCTGGGGTTTATTATGGATCCCTATTAGATCCTGCCAAGGCAGCAGCTATTCTTCCTGGGGTTTATTATGGATCCCTATTAGATCCTGCCAAGGCAGCAGCTACTCTTCCTGGGGTTTATTATGGATCCCTATTAAATCCTGCCAAGGCAGCAGCTACTCTTCCTGGGTTTATTATGGATCCTTATTAGTTCCTGCCAAGGCAGCAGCTATTCTTCCTGGGGTTTATTATGGATCCCTATTAGATCCTGCCAAGGCAGCAGCTACTCTTCCTGGGGTTTATTATGGATCCCTATTAGATCCTGCCAAGGCAGCAGCTATTCTTCCTGGGGTTTATTATGGATCCCTATTAGATCCTGCCAAGGCAGCAGCTACTCTTCCTGGGGTTTATTATGGATCCCTATTAAATCCTGCCAAGGCAGCAGCTACTCTTCCTTACATTTACATTTTACATTTAAGTCATTTAGCAGACGCTCTTATCCAGAGCGACTTACAAATTGGTGCATTCACCTTATGACCTCCAGTGGAACAGTAGTGCATCTAAATCTTTTCAGGGGGAGGGGGGGTGAGAGGGATTACTTTATCCTATCCTAGGTATTCCTTAAAGAGGTGGGGTTTCAGGTGTCTCCGGAAGGTGGTGATTGACTCCGCTGTCCTGGCGTCGTGAGGGAGTTTGTTCCACCATTGGGGGGCCAGAGCAGCGAACAGTTTTGACTGGGCTGAGCGGGAACTGTACTTCCTCAGTGGTAGGGAGGCGAGCAGGCCAGAGGTGGATGAACGCAGTGCCCTTGTTTGGGTGTAGGGCCTGATCAGAGCCTGGAGGTACTGAGGTGCCGTTCCCCTCACAGCTCCGTAGGCAAGCACCATGGTCTTGTAGCGGATGCGAGCTTCAACTGGAAGCCAGTGGAGGGAGCGGAGGAGCGGGGTGACGTGAGAGAACTTGGGAAGGTTGAACACCAGACGGGCTGCGGCGTTCTGGATGAGTTGTAGGGGTTTAATGGCACAGGCAGGGAGCCCAGCCAACAGCGAGTTGCAGTAATCCAGACGGGAGATGACAAGTGCCTGGATTAGGACCTGCGCCGCTTCCTGTGTGAGGCAGGATCGTACTCTGCGGATGTTGTAGAGCATGAACCTACAGGAACGGGCCACCGCCTTGATGTTAGTTGAGAACGACAGGGTGTTGTCCAGGATCACGCCAAGGTTCTTAGCGCTCTGGGAGGAGGACACAATGGAGTTGTCAACCGTGATGGCGAGATCATGGAACGGGCAGTCCTTCCCGGGAGGAAGAGCAGCTCCGTCTTGCCGAGGTTCAGCTTGAGGTGGTGATCCGTCATCCACACGGATATGTCTGCCAGACATGCAGAGATGCGATTCGCCACCTGGTCATCAGAAGGGGGAAAGGAGAAGATTAATTGTGTGTCGTCTGCATAGCAATGATAGGAGAGACCATGTGAGGTTATGACAGAGCCAAGTGACTTGGTGTATAGCGAGAATAGGAGAGGGCCTAGAACAGAGCCCTGGGGGACACCAGTGGTGAGAGCACGTGGTGTGGAGACGGATTCTCGCCACGCCACCTGGTAGGAGCGACCTGTCAGGTAGGACGCAATCCAAGCGTGGGCCGCGCCGGAGATGCCCAACTCGGAGAGGGTGGAGAGGAGGATCTGATGGTTCACAGTATCGAAGGCAGCCGATAGGTCTAGAAGGATGAGAGCAGAGGAGAGAGAGTTAGCTTTAGCAGTGCGGAGCGCCTCCGTGATACAGAGAAGAGCAGTCTCAGTTGAATGACTAGTCTTGAAACCTGACTGATTTGGATCAAGAAGGTCATTCTGAGAGAGATAGCGGGAGAGCTGGCCAAGGACGGCACGTTCAAGAGTTTTGGAGAGAAGAGAAAGAAGGGATACTGGTCTGTAGTTGTTGACATCGGAGGGATCGAGTGTAGGTTTTTTCAGAAGGGGTGCAACTCTCGCTCTCTTGAAGACGGAAGGGACGTAGCCAGCGGTCAGGGATGAGTTGATGAGCGAGGTGAGGTAAGGGAGGAGGTCTCCGGAAATGGTCTGGAGAAGAGAGGAGGGGATAGGGTCAAGCGGGCAGGTTGTAGGGCGGCCGGCCGTCACAAGACGCGAGATTTCATCTGGAGAGAGAGGGGAGAAAGAGGTCAGAGCACAGGGTAGGGCAGTGTGAGCAGAACCAGCGGTGTCGTTTGACTTAGCAAACGAGGATCGGATGTCGTCGACCTTCTTTTCAAAATGGTTGACGAAGTCATCTGCAGAGAGGGAGGAGGGGGGGGAGGGGGAGGAGGATTCAGGAGGGAGGAGAAGGTTGCAAAGAGCTTCCTAGGTTTACAGGCAGATGCTTGGAATTTAGAGTGGTAGAAAGTGGCTTTAGCAGCAGAGAGAGAAGAGGAAAATGTAGAGAGGAGGGAGTGAAAGGATGTCAGGTCCGCAGGGAGGCGAGTTTTCCTCCATTTCCGCTCGGCTGCCCGGAGCCCTGTTCTGTGAGCTCGCAATGAGTCGTCGAGCCACGGAGCGGGAGGGGAGGACCGAGCCGGCCTGGAGGATAGGGGACATAGAGAGTCAAAGGATGCAGAAAGGGAGGAGAGGAGGGTTGAGGAGGCAGAATCAGGAGATAGGTTGGAGAAGGTTTGAGCAGAGGGAAGAGATGATAGGATGGAAGAGGAGAGAGTAGCGGGGGAGAGAGAGCGAAGGTTGGGACGGCGCGATACCATCCGAGTAGGGGCAGTGTGGGAAGTGTTGGATGAGAGCGAGAGGGAAAAGGATACAAGGTAGTGGTCGGAGACTTGGAGGGGAGTTGCAACGAGGTTAGTGGAAGAACAGCATCTAGTAAAGATGAGGTCGAGCGTATTTCCTGCCTTGTGAGTAGGGGGGGAAGGTGAGAGGGTGAGGTCAAAAGAGGAGAGGAGTGGAAAGAAGGAGGCAGAGAGGAATGAGTCAAAGGTAGGCGTGGGGAGGTTAAAGTCGCCCAGAACTGTGAGAGGTGAGCCGTCCTCAGGAAAGGAGCTTATCAAGGCATCAAGCTCATTGATGAACTCTCCGAGGAACCTGGAGGGCGATAAATGATAAGGATGTTAAGCTTGAAAGGGCTGGTAACTGTGACAGCATGGAATTCAAAGGAGGCGATAGACAGATGGGTAAGGGGAGAAAGAGAGAATGACCACTTGGGAGAGATGAGGATCCCGGTGCCACCACCCCGCTGACCAGAAGCTCTCGGGGTGTGCGAGAACACGTGGGCAGACGAAGAGAGAGCAGTAGGAGTAGCAGTGTTGTCTGTGGTGATCCATGTTTCCGTCAGTGCCAAGAAGTCGAGGGACTGGAGGGAGACATAGGCGGAGATGAACTCTGCCTTGTTGGCCGCAGATCGGCAGTTCCAGAGGCTACCGGAGACCTGGAACTCCACGTGGGTCGTGCGCGCTGGGACCACCAGATTAGGGTGGCCGCGGCCACGCGGTGTGGAGCGTTTGTATGGTCTGTGCAGAGAGGAGAGAACAGGGATAGACAGACACATAGTTGACAGGCTACACAAGAGGCTACGCTAATGCAAAGGAGATTGGAATGACAAGTGGACTACACGTCACGAGTGTTCAGAGAGTTAAGCTTACGTAGCAAGAATCTTATTGACTAAAATGATTAAAATGATACAGTACTGCTGAAGTAGGCTAGCTGGCAGAGGCTGCGTTGTTGACTAAGTAGGCTAGCTGGCATTGGCTGCGTTGTTGACACTACACTAATCAAGTCGTTCCGTTGAGTGTAATAGTTTCTACTGTGCTGCTATTCGGGGCTAGCTGGCTAGCTAGCAGTGTTGATTACGTTACGTTGCGTTAAAAGAACGACAATAGCTGGCTAGCTAACCTAGGAAATCGCTCTAGACTACACAATTATCTTTGATACAAAGACGGCTATGTAGCTAGCTATGTATTATGGATCCTTATTAGTTCCTGCCAAGGCAGCAGCTATTCTTCCTGGGGTTTATTATGGATCCCTATTAGATCCTGTCAAGGCAGCAGCTACTCTTCCTGGGGTTTATTATGGATCCCTATTAGATCCTGCCAAGGCAGCAGCTACTCTTCCTGGGGTTTATTATGGATCCTTATTAGTTCCTGCCAAGGCAGCAGCTATTCTTCCTGGGGTTTATTATGGATCCCTATTAGATCCTGCCAAGGCAGCAGCTACTCTTCCTGGGGTTTATTATGGATCCCCATTAGTTCCTGCCAAGGCAGCAGCTACTCTTCCTGGGGTTTATTATGGATCCCTATTAGTTCCTGCCAAAGGCAGCAGCTACTCTTCCTGGGGGTTATTATGGATCCCTATTAGTTCCTGCCAAGGCAGCAGCTACTCTTCCTGGGGGTTATTATGGATCCCCATTAGTTCCTGCCAAGGCAGCAGCTACTCTTCCTGGGGTTTATTATGGATCCCTATTAGTTCCTGCCAAAGGCAGCAGCTACTCTTCCTGGGGGTTATTATGGATCCCCATTAGTTCCTGCCAAGGCAGCAGCTACTCTTCCTGGGGTTTATTATGGATCCCTATTAGTTCCTGCCAAAGGCAGCAGCTACTCTTCCTGGGGGTTATTATGGATCCCTATTAGTTCCTGCCAAAGGCAGCAGCTACTCTTCCTGGGGGTTATTATGGATCCCTATTAGTTCCTGCCAAGGCAGCAGCTACTCTTCCTGGGGTTTATTATGGATCCCTATTAGTTCCTGCCAAGGCAGCAGCTACTCTTCCTGGGGTCCAGTAACATTAAGGCAGTTTAAATTAAATTACAAATATTACATTTCATAACACTTTCCAAAAAAAACATTGTCACCTCTCTCCCGTCACGACACATGCCTGTCACCTCTCTATGCCTGTCATCTCTCTCCCTTCACACCACATGCCTGTCACCTCTCTCTGTCTGTCACCTCTCTCCCTTCACGACACATGCCTGTCACCTCTCTCTGTCTGTCACCTCTCTCCCTTCACGACACATGCCTGTCACCTCTCTCCCTTCACGGCACATGCCTGTCACCTCTCTCTGTCTGTCACCTCTCTCCCTTCACGACACATGCCTGTCACCTCTCTCTGTCTGTCACCTCTCTCCCTTCACGACACATGCCTGTCACCTCTCTCTGTCTGTCACCTCTCTCCCTTCACCCTTCACGGCACACCTCTCTATGCCTGTCACCTCTCTCCCTTCACGGCACATGCCTGTCACCTCTCTCTGCCTGTCACCTCTCTCCCTTCACGGCACATGCCTGTCACCTCTCTCCCTTCACGACACATGCCTGTCACCTCTCTCCCTTCTCCCTTCACGACACATGCCTGTCACCTCTCTATGCCTGTCATCTCTCTCCCACCTTCTGTCTGTCACATGCCTGTCACCTCTCTCTGTCTGTCACCTCTCTCCCTTCACGACACATGCCTGTCACCTCTCTCTGTCTGTCACCTCTCTCCCTTCACGGCACATGCCTGTCACCTCTCTCCCTTCACGGCACATGCCTGTCACCTCTCTCTGCCTGTCATCTCTCTCCCTTCACGACACATGCCTGTCACCTCTCTCCCTTCACGACACATGCCTGTCACCTCTCTATGCCTGTCACCTCTCTCTGCCTGTCACCTCTCTCCCTTCACGACACATGCCTGTCACCTCTCTCCCTTCACGGCACATGCCTGTCACCTCTCTCTGCCTGTCACCTCTCTCTGCCTGTCACCTCTCTCCCTTCACGACACATGCCTGTCACCTCTCTCCCTTCACGACACATGCCTGTCACCTCTCTATGCCTGTCATCTCTCTCCCTTCACGACACATGCCTGTCACCTCTCTCTGTCTGTCACCTCTCTCCCTTCACGGCACATGCCTGTCACCTCTCTCTGCCTGTCACCTCTCTCTGCCTGTCACCTCTCTCTGTCTGTCACCTCTCTCCCTTCACGGCACATGCCTGTCACCTCTCTCCCTTCACGGCACATGCCTGTCACCTCTCTCTGCCTGTCACCTCTCTCCCTTCACGGCACATGCCTGTCACCTCTCTCCCTTCACGACACATGCCTGTCACCTCTCTCCCTTCACGACACATGCCTGTCACCTCTCTATGCCTGTCATCTCTCTCCCTTCACGACACATGCCTGTCACCTCTCTCTGTCTGTCACCTCTCTCCCTTCACGACACATGCC